>NC_068970.1:12925833-13228863 GCF_016808095.1 Vigna angularis | reverse complement strand
TCTGTGAGTGCACGTCCAACTAGAAAGAATAACTTTAAATATTCAAAATCAATATTATAGCCGCTCCCCTGATAATAAATAAAAGAAATATCCAACACTCTTTCTGATGTCCCCAGATAATTAATGAGCCTGAGTTTGCCAATCACGTAAACTTTTTCATAAAAAATATGCAAGGGGTGCATAGCTTGATTCTTTCTTTCTAAATAAATACTTAATTAGCCAGATCCCTTTTTCCCTTGCGTACTTTATAAATTGCAAGTCTGGAACCTAAATTTTAGTCCTTTTCAGTTTGGCACATGCGACTGTTCACCACAAGTCTTCATGTGATCGGGTTCAGGCCCATCAGAGAGAGAGACATTGATGAAGACAAACACGAGAAGAACTAAATGAGGAGGCAGATTCGGTAATGGCCACATGAGATAATTCCTTTACAAAACAACTTCAAAATATCGAAATACTAAATTCTCTCGAATACTTTCGTGTTTTCTGAACACAGTATCTTCACCGGAAGTGAGATACTAATCTCTCTAAATCCAAATATTTCTTTAAATAACTGATATCTTTTAATATGTATTAAACATCTAACCACTTGTTTAAAAATCATTAAATCAACTTGTCCACCGACCATGTGACTGTAATTAATAAGTCTCAGGAGACACTTCATACTAGCTACAGAAACACGAGAAAGAAAGAAATAAGTTTTTACCCTTTTGAAATATTAAATTATGTGTCCTTTTTCATTGCATGTTATGAGTTTAGTTATTGAGCACATTATTCCTCTAAGATAAAAAAGAAAAAAGAAAAAGTTAAAGTGTAGAAATATTATATTTATGAAACTTATGGATGATCATGCATGACTGACCGAATAATAGGGCACGGCAGATACAACACTGATTGGTTCAGCAGCATCAGGCGAGGACAGAGCATAAAGGGCAGCCAGAATTAGCTGAGAGGAACCTGTCCCAACAACAACATGGCGACCTTCTGTCACAGCATTGCCCACCACTTTGTGCAACCTCACCACTTCCGTTGCAAACTCAGCCTCCAAAAACCAGCAAATGTTTGAGCCATCAGATAAATAACTCATTGATTGCCATCCTGGAATTGTGATTGTAGTCTTGTCACCCATTTGTCGCCAGAATCTTTCATACATTATTGGGTCACCACTGCATATCATCAACATTGTAAACTTAATTACCATCTCCAATCTAGCTAAACAAAATAATCATTAATCACACTTAAAATAATGAAAGTATAAAATAGATATGCATGCATACTAAAAGATCTAGTAAAATTTTCCATTATTATACTCTGCTCATCATTTTCTATAATTACAAATAAAGTTGAAATATGATTGCACCGCGTTTTGTTTTATCCCATCGTCATGTAGCATGGTGTATCTGTGTCATTTTCTTCTTGTAAAGTGCCTAATATAATATAACCGACCCATGTAGATGTAGGGCATGATCTGATATCTGAAATCTGAAACAACGTGATGCTATGAATGGCCTAGAACAGTCTTTACTTTGCCCTAGAAAAGTGTATGTGAAATAAGCAGGGTAGATTGCGAAAACAGTGAAACAGTGGGGCAGGTAAGAAAAGAAAGGAAATGAGATGGATGGAGAAACAGATAGCGTTAAGTTAATGGCTGCATGGATTATGGATGGATAAGGTAATAAGAAAAATGTTTGGTCCAAGGGTCTATGATATAGGATTAGATAGATAGAATGATAGATAATAATAGTAGATTAGATTATATATATAGATAGATAGATAGATAGATGATTGGAAATGGCATCTGCATATTATAGATGAGATGAATGGGGTGTGGCATGCTAAGGTGAGGAAAGACAAAATACGTTAGACATGGAGTTCCATTCAGGGAGGGCCCACGAAGCAGTTGATCCAGACGACCCATAAGGAAACGGAGAAAAGAAAAAGAAACAAGAAAAAGAAGACACATATAAAGTTAAACAGCAACATTTGAGTGTTTCACAATTGGGGCGGCCAAAAGTTGTAAAGATCTTTCTCATCGCAATTCACAACCCCAGGCGCACTTTCATTCACATCATAAGTCTTTTGCTCACAGTAATGCCCACCAAAAGGGTGCCCTCCTATTGCTGTCCGCGCATCAGGCACATGGCCCCCACCGACTTCTTTGGTAATACCAATTGCTCTACCTTCTGCTCTTAACAATGTCCAGGTTTCTAATACTTTCAGCTCCACCACTACCTTAACAAACATCATAACAACAGCAACACTAATTATTAATTATTATTATTATTATTATTATTATTACTCTTGGTCAAGTAAAAATATGGACCTCCCATGGTGCTACGTTAGACTCCTTGTACAACAGCCCTACTGTTCTGTCTAGTGCTGCTAAGACTCTATCGGCACCACCCTGTTTATAGGTAGATTAGGTATTTAATTTGCTTCACCTGTCAATAACTTATTAATATCACTTTCATCCTGGATAAAATTTAATTTTTAATAAAATAAATAAACCTTTTGTTACAAATTAACAATTTAAGATAAAAATTTGTTTGTTTTGTATTTTATTTTAATTAATAAAATTCTCAGTGCTATAAAATATTTGAAGTAATGATAGAGTGATTGATATTTATATTTATTTGACACATATTATAAAAATAAAATAATTAATTTTTATATTTAAAAATAATAATAATTATTAAAAAAATAATTATATAAAAATTTGTATGTGTCAAATTTGTTAATTATTTATGTTAAAAAAGTTCTGACGCTCCAAACTTGGAAACAGAGAGATGACCAATATCATGGTTAAACACTATGCTTGGCGTGCTCCGATCAGGTCCCAACATGCACACCAAATATGGATGTCTATCACATGGATTGGTAAAAATTTATAATAAAGCTAAATTAATTGATTTAGTTTAGATTTTGAAAATTATAGTGATTAATTCAAATTAAATGACTGAATAAAAAACTATGTTGTTTTGTTACAGTTCAGATTATCTAATTGTCACAATAAAACAAAATATTACTTGTGATCCCTAATTATTGTATATTTTATATAAACTTATTTTATACACGCTAACCTTTTACTGGACTCCATTTCCAGTCATGTTTGTTGCTTATATTTCTATCGTAAAATTAAAAAACTTGAAATAAAAAATATTTTGTTTGAAATATAAATCATTTAACAGTTTTCAATAACTAAAAAAAATGCATTTATTGCAAAATGAAAAATATCTTTGAAATAAATTTGTTAAAACTAAATAAGAATATATTTATGGTTGATTTAATGGCACGAATTTATGATGCATATTCATTTAGATTAATCTGACTATACAAGCATCCCATTAATTCATTTATGGAATAAATGGATTGGACCAGAGCATGGTCTTAAATGCAACTTAATGGAGGAGGTTCTCTAATAAGATATTTTATTTATTTTTGTATATGTCATAATGTCACTGACATGTTTTAAAAATAAAAAATCATTCCCAGGACTCTGACTTGTCCCTGTCCTTCCCAGGAACTAGTGCAGGAAGCAAAGCACAGACGCACAACGTAAGCAATGCTGTAACAGTAACAGAAGCAGCAAATCCTCTCACAACAAGACGACAAGCCTTTGAATTTTATATAAAATGGAACCCTTGTCTAATAAGAACTATTCAGAAACATCTAATAAATTTTTCCAAAATAAGAAATACTTTTGCTGTATAAAAATAACCAGTATTTTATACTTTCAACATTAAACTCGATGGTTTTAGCTAAGGTGTAGCGGGAGATTCTGAAAAAAAAAAAAAAAGTGACATAATCTAACCTTACTTCTCTGTGCTTTTCTTACCGGGAAATTAATTCCCACTCCCTCCAAAAGGAATTCTTAAAAGGGTAACGAAACGATACTAAAAAATCTTGAAAAGTTGTTTGCACACCCAAACAACACTAAAATTAGCTACCTTGGCAGCCGTAATGCAGACATGTTGACAAAATTAAGGAAACAAGATAGAAACAATACTAGATTAGCTTTCACTTACTGATCCAAGTCGATGACTTTTTCACGAGTAGAATTGTGGAGAGACGCGGTTGAAGATGTAGTGAAACATGATTCTGCATCTTCCATCATTTTCTTCTTGAAGCAAAACCACCACTTGTTGTCTTCTCCCCTCTCGTGATATAGAGCTCTAAGGATAAGACTAACATTCAGGGCAAGAGACAGCACCAGCAAGTGCCTCAAGGAAAACAGAGATGGAACTGCAACCATTTTCCAGCAAAACACAAAGCACTAGAAAACTGAAATGAAAACAGAATAGAGGAAGACCTTGGAGAGAACAGTGTCTGGTATGGTCCACGTTTTATAGTGCTTGAAATCACTGAGACCTATTAAAAAAATGGTAGCAATTAAAGAGCTAGAGTGACAAGTGTTTGGTAGAGATGTTAAAAGTTAGACGTTTGGGTCGGTGGTAATACAAAAGTATCTGTATGAAACGGAAAAGATTGAACTAAGAAACCGGGAAATGGAGAATCAGTGTGAGAGGGGGAGACTTAGAAATGAAATCCGAATTTCAAAATCTTCAAAAACCTTTTCCGGGATTTAATAGAGAAAGTGGCAATAGACAGAGAAGATGATATTGGAGACAGCAGAGCCGAAGCAAAGTAGGGAATAAAGGGGAGTTGGTAATAATAACACATTTCCTAAAAATTAAATGAGGAGATTGTGATTGTGGTATTGAAGTGAGAACCAAGGGAAGAAGATAGTTTATGAGACAGTATATTATCACAGTAACCCAAAAATTCTGAGTTGGCTGTACCAGAAAATTCACAGTTTTCCGATGCTGGATCTTGAAAACAGTAACGCCATGCTTGTCTTCAATGATCTGTGTGCTGCCAACATATTACTAATAGGTTCGGTGGGGGTGTGGGTGTCGTAGTAATTACCTCTTATTATTTCCTCTAAAAAAAATACATTTCCCTATTTATGGATATACCGTAAAAGTATATTTTCAATGATTTTTTATACTTATTCACATTCATAAATATTTCCACATATACTTCTATATTTTATTTTTTAAATTTTATATAAAATTATTTTAAATAAATCTTTAAAATATAAACTTAAATAAAAGGTTATTTTTAAATCTAATTCAAATAAATTAATTAAATAAAATATTAATATAAATAAATTTGATTTTAAAAAAATAAATTTAAATTAGTTACACCAATATAAATTTTAGAAACTTAATCTTTTACAAGATAATTTCAATTCATAGGCTAAAAATATAAAAATATATAAACTCAAATTCTAAATAATTACTATTTCTTTTACTAATATTTTCATTTTGATTACTCAAATTTTAAAAAAATAAATACTCAAAAAATTACCATGATACTCGCATTCATTTATCCATAAATAAATAATTAAATATTTATATTTATTATCTACTTATATTCTTTTATCTATTAATATTCATCACAATATTTACACATGTAGATTTTCGTTGGCATATCAAATAGTGTGTTCATATAATTGACATCAATATAATAATTAGGAAGTAAAAATGATTTTGAAATATGGTTAATTGATATCATTTTTATTAAAACTTTCATTATCACAAGTGATTAAAACTTTCACCTCCTTACATATAATCCTAATGTATATTATTTTTATACTAATTACTTTTAAAATTGTAACAAATATTTAATGTCTTTAAATAATTTTTTTCTATTCATGATAACAAAAACAAATATTATTATTATAATTATAAAAATAAATAATTTTTACAATTTTATTATAGATAATTTTCATATATTTTGAAAATAATAATTTATTATAAATAGTTATTTTAGTTTAAAAAATAGTTAAATTTGAAAAAAAAACAATCAAATTGAAAACAAAAACGGTTAAATTTATAAAAAAAAGTCTCTTAAAGGTAAAACAATCATTTTATTTAAAAAAAATACGTAAAGGATAAAATTAGAAATATATAAAAAATAATAATCTCTTTTATATAATAGTATAGATAACATATATTTAATGTCTTTAAAGATTTTTCTTTTTTCTATTTGTACTTTAAAGATTGAGTAACTAGAAAGCATCTTAGATATATTCTTACAACCTCACTTTAATTTCTTCTTAAAATTCATAAAAAGACCAAAAATAATAATTAGAATATCATATACTTTTTTTTTATGTGATTTACCATCTGTAATGAAAGGAAAAATAAGAAAAAAAGTGTGTGACTAGATGTGAAAATAATTTTACATAATTATTACTTTTGAGGGACTTTCTAATTTGTAACAAAAGAGGAATAAAAGTAACATGACGTTGATAATGTACGTTGATAATACATTATAAGTGTATTTCTGTACTTTTTATATTTTGATGTATAATTGAAATTTATAATTATTAATAATTTTGATATATTTAGTTTTTAAATTTTAAAAATACATAAATATAGTTTTTTTAACTTAATAATACCTATTATTATTGTTTTATAGGCTACCTTGGGTTAACATATATACCTAACTCAAACATTAATCTAAAATATAATTTGATACATAAAAAAATTAGCACTATTAAATTAACAAAATTGCATGATTTTTGAAGATTAGAACCAAATAACATTAAGTCAAAATTTAAAAATTAAAAATAGATTAATTCTTAATATTTTACTTTCAATAGCAAACTTAATAAATTTTGGTAAGTGTATTGTGTGAGGTATGAAAGAAGTGAGCTTTCAATATGTTCTACTTACTTTAAGGGATCTTTTCCTTTAATTGTGTTTGTTTTCAGCTATGAAAACACACTCAGTAAAATATGTGATTTTTTTTTCCAGAAAACAAGACACAATATAACATAAAACAAAAAAAAAGTTAAATAAAAATAATAAAATAGTTTTAATATATTTTTATTCAAACATAATAAATAATACTTGAATATTTATAAACATATTTTGTTGGTATTGTTATTATTAAAATAATAAATTTAATTTTCTTAAATATACATTTTATATTAAAAAACATTTTTTTATTATTCACATTAATTAATTCATTAATAAACCTTTATAAACCTTTTTTATCATCTTTCTCTTAATTAAAACAATGCCAAATTCAGTTTTCATTTTTTTCAAATACATTCAGTTTTAATCCGTTAAATTTATCGGTCAATTCAAACACAACCAAAGTGAAAATAAAAAATAAAAAATCACAATTCTCAGGTTTTCAGAATATAATCCATGACGGATAACAACATTATCCATTATGTAAAAGAATAAAACATCTTTATATACATAATTTACTTTACGTTTTGAAGTAACATAATTAATAAAATCATTAAATAATAAAAATAAAATAATAATAATAAAATCATTAAATAATAAAATATATAAATAGAAATAGTCATAAAATAATAAAAATAAATAAAATAATAATAATAACAATTCAACTGTTAATAATAATATAATAATAATGTTTAATATTAGGTAAAATTAAGCTACAATAATTTAGTCATTATAAATATATCATTTTACAATTTCTTTTAAATTTATTATATTAATTAAATTATTTATAAATGTTTTCTTTCTTTGTTTTTCATTCTGCTTTTATTAATTCAAACAACATAGTCTTTTCCTTTCTTTTTCTTTTTCCTTCCACATATTTTCCTTATGACTTTTAATTATTATTCAGGCAAACCTTTTGATGATATTTTGGTTAAAGAGATTGTCTTTTCTCTTTTGCATCTAATCCTAGCTGTTATTTTAATCCTTTTCCAAAGAAAACAAAACATTATTATTTTTAAAATAAAATATTTTATTCATTCATTAATTTTCTTAGACAATGCTAGCTATGGTTAATCAACATTTTTGTCTAAAATATATAAATTAATATATATTTCCACAAATACCAGAGGTGCTACGAGGATTGCTTGATGAGGTTTCATGGCGTCGCGGTGAAGCCCTCTGCTGAAGTTGATGGTGGCGGGGAAGGGGGAATACTATTGTTACCATGTGTTGCTCACGTATCTTGTTGGAGAACAACATATATAGCTTTGGTAATGAGGAGAATGGGATGCGAAAGAGGTTGATGGTTAAAACAATGGCTAATAGGACTAGAACAAAAGGGTTTGTTCATGCCTTTGCTGACTCTGATTCAGACAGGGAGGAGAAATATGAAGGGAGATAGTGTGGGGTTCTTGGCCACAAATTTTGGAAAATCCTCGAAAGGATCTTGGTTGGGTTGGTAATGGTTGGTCTTTAGTGTATGTATGGTTTTTCTCACAAATTTTAGGAAAACCTGAAAGGAGAATCTTTTGTAGGTACCCATCATGTTATCTTGGTTTTGTAGGAAGAGACATCATCATGCATTGTTTCTATTTTGTTGTCTTGAAATGTTGTTTCTGCCAGATACATGATGAATTCTTCAATTTGGGTTAGTTTTGCTGTGTGAAGGATGAAAATGGAGGTCGATAGTAGATAGTAGATAGGTTGACATAGTCGCCAGCGACAACACCGTCGACAAGTCTGGTTGATGATATGGAAGCTACGGTTAGCAATGACATCTCATGGAAGAGGTTGGATGGATGGTGAAGAAAAATAACTTTTATTTTATTTTTTCAAACATGTGCAAGAGTACGAAATAAAAAATATAAAAATGGTTCCTTACATCTTAAAATAATACAATTTTAAAAGTTATTCCTTGCCGTCTGTAGTTCATTTCAGCTATTTTTTAAGATGTAAATGTTTTAATATAAAAATATAAAAATGGTTCCTTACATCTTATTGTTCATTAATGAAAAGTGTTATGTATAGATTTTTCTAATACTATCTTGGTGGAAATTGAATTCAAATAGATTTTTATATACTGTTAATATAAAAATTTAGTTTATCATGCTTTAATTCTCTACCTAATATTGTCGTATTCATTGGATGTTGTTGAAAGATGTAGATATATAACTATAGCTCCTGAAAAGTAAGAGATAGAAATGACAGGGTGCACACTCAATACATTGATCTTTCGGAAAAGAGTTAAATGTATGTATCATGTTCATGCCGTGAAGATGTGTTGTGATGATTGATGTGGCGGGAATTATGCTCTGAGAAACATTTGTTTCTTGTTATTAGGTATTGATTGAGTTGTGGAGATTATGCTTGATGATTAAGCTGTGAGGAGATTATACTTGATGATTAAGCTGTGAGGATTGTGTCTTGATATATATGTTTTGAATATTAAAGATTATGTAAGATATGCTTAAATGAATTATGACAATGATTGTTATAATTCTAATAACTTACTTTTTTTTTTTTATTGAATGTGAATTTCACTTACAATTATCTTATATTTGTATCGATATACGAGAATAGAGATCACGCAGACGGTTGGTAAATAACAACAGTGTATATACATTTATATCCTCATGTATTATGAATTTCTTCTCCCTTATATAAAGCTTTATATTTTTCAAAAAAAATTCTTATAATTGTGAGACAGTGAAGACTTCTTATACAGATTTACATTTATTTACTCTTCTATTTTAATAACGATTTAAATTAATATATGTATAGGGTGATTTAGATTGTTACATAAATGGTTTGAATAAAAAATTAAATATTAAACATTATTAAAAGTTTTATTAAAAATATTAATTGATAAAAGATAAAATTAATTTCAAATATATAAATTTATCTCTGTAGTATATTGAATAAGAAGATTAAAAGGTAAAGGGTAAAAAGAAGTTAATGTTGACGCAAGAGGGTTGTGGAAGTTGGATAAGTGGTGCAGTGGTTTTGAGAGGCCTTCTTGACCTTTCCGGATTCAGGGTCCACGAAATCAGCCCTCTGTATGGAGGCGCACAGCACAAGGGACCAATTTCATTATGGCCACGGAACACCAGTAGAACAAAGCTCATGCTCACAATTTCAATTTCTTTCGACTCATTTTTCCTGCAATCAATACGTTATTTTTTATATTATTTTCTTTCCTTTTTCTTCAAGGATATCATGAGAAATTTAAGTTTGAATTCTAAACTAGATAATAATTCTAATAATTAATATTTAACAAAATTTTAACAGAGGAAAGAATATCTTCTTATCTTATGTCTTTTATTCCAGTAAAATATAATAGGGATAGATAGTCAAATTCTACTTTTAAATATTTAACATAGTTTTGTACTTTAGATATTATCAAGATAATCTATGTAAAAGCATTGGTGTATAATTTTTAACAAATACTTATTAATCATATCACTAATCTTATTAACCATGTCACTAATCTAGACTTTCAATTTAATAAAAAATTTCCCTTTATAATTGTTTTATCCTTTTCTTATGTGTATTTTAATACATGAAATTCGAATCATCTATCCCACTTAGGTCCCATTAACCTTTTATTTTAAATTGGTTGATATAAATGTCATGTGTTATTGAGGAGTCTTATAGTCTTTCTCCTACTTATATTAAATTATATATGAATTTATCTGTCGTTTACAAAATCAAATATTTTAAACTTATTTAAATTTTGTAATATAATATACTAGTTAAGTCGAACCTTCCTTGATTCTCTTGAACATATATTCATATTGTATCCAATATTTCATATCCTTCATGTACAAAACTAGTTTTAAAGTTCAGAGATTAAAAAATGAAAAAAAAAATCAGAAATCAACAATAAAAAATTAATAGGATAAAAATATCAATCCACATATTAAAAAATCAAACAATTTCTCTCATCATAATTTTTTAAAATTCACATTCAAGTTTGAACAATTAACTAATTCAATTAGTGAGTTTTAATTAAGTCTACAAATCCATTTACAAAAATTTAATCTAACAAAAAAATATAACTAGCTCCCACATGTTGTTTATAAAATTTCAGCAAATATGCTTCAATTTCAAAAAAAAATCATAAAAGATAACAAATAACATAACAAGTATTAGAAAGTATATGTCGATTTTGATAACATTGGTATAATTTACACCAAATATTACATGGATAATAATTTTATATAAAAAAATTGTTTCAATGTAACAGTGAAATTACAGTTTATATCATTATTATTTAAGTGAATTTTTACTAAAACTAAAATACTGGAGAGCAAAACATAAACATGCATACTAAGCCCTTGGATTTGGTGTATGATGATGGTCCTTTTCAACTTGCTCATGCCTTGATTACGAGTATACGTTTCCTATTCCTAATCACACGTTGAGACCCAACATTGAGAGTTGATCAATGATAGCGGGTCCCAAAATTTATTTGGGTTTGAAAAGGCATTTTGAACATAGCAATCATATATTAAATGTTTATACGCGAAATTCGTGTTAAATTGTCATATAACGTAAATGTGACTTGTCATGGGTTTATTTGTTTTATATATATATATATATATATATATATATATATATATATATATATATATATATATATATATATATATATATATATATATATATATATATATATATATATATATATATATATATATATATATATATATATATATATATATATATATATATATATATATATATATATATATATATATATATATATATATATATATATATATATATATATATATATATATATATATATTAGAAGCTGACAAGTCTTCCAAAAATCTTCTACATATAAGGCAAAGTAATGATGGCCACGAAACACATAATAGTGGAGATGCATAGAAGAAAAGAAGGAATATTAGTTTTAATGAGTATAAATCTCACGTGCCATATATTTAAAGTGAAGTTGAGTTGTTGAAGTTGTGTTTGGGAAACTTAAAAATATCATTGGAATATTCTTCTTCCAGAACTACCTTCTCTTTCTTTTTGAGTGGAAGGTGCATTAGTTAGACTTTGCATCATGAGATTCTGTGTAGCCACTTATTGGGAAGACATTGAAAAGATAATTCGAAATTGCTAATATTTCATCCACCACTACGTGTGTTCATCATGCGTTTTTCATTCCAACAATTATACCAACAAACAACACAATCCACTTTTGTCACCATTTAGAGCATGTTCCAACTCATTAGGGGAACACACACTATTCATAATAGACGTACATACAAGCATTATCTAACCCGCATTATAAACATACATATATATTTATATATCTCCGTGCTGCTATTGACAACTACAAGCATGTTTAGTAATGATAATGATTAAGATTTTTAAGTGGTAATTTTATCAGAAATGTATATTTAGCATTGCGGTGAGCCTTAAGGTAAGAAACAGGTCAATTAGGTAAAGTGAAACGAGAGTATAAAACGACTTAAAACTTACAATTGCCTAATTTATACATGGATCCCCATCATATAAATGCATCATAATAATGACGTGTCACACTCATTTTTATGCCAAGTGTTATGCAAATGAGTGATCGTGATCCCACCACTATTTTATGGTCAAAGAAGTAATGATAGAAAGTGGACTTCCAAAATAGGTGACAAAGGATCCTAGTTTGGTCATTCATCGTTTATTTGTTGCCACTTCAAAATTTGATGAATCCCATCATTAACAAGGGATTAGCACACTTTACGAAGGAACAAAGGTTGGCTTATATCCACTTATGTCCAATGCTTGCAACTCACGTGTCCACCAACGGTGCTATTTTATAAATAAGTTTTAAGGCTAACTCAACCCATAAAATTAGTTTGTAAGATGAGATTTGCATTTTACTTATATATTATAATTTGATCTTAGTTTAACCATGACTTTGATACCATATTAGAAAGTAGTTTTAGGCCTAACACATCCCCACAAAACCGGCTTGTAAGGTGAGGTATGCACCTCACTTATATATTATAATTTGGTCTTATCTCTAATGGATGTGAGACTTCTAACACACCCCCTTCACGCCGAGATATAGACATCTCGAGCGTCATAGTAGAAATTGGATGGTCCGATAGCGGCCCAACAACGGGTGAAACAGAAATACCCAAGAAAAAAGAAATATCACTAGGATAAGCTCTAACTTGGCTCTGATACTATATTAGAAAGCTGGTTTTTAAGCCTAACTCAACCCCACAAAACCGGTTTGTAAGGTGAGATTTACACTTTACTTATAATAATAGAAATTAATGAATGGTCTAATAGCAAGTGGAAAGGAATACTTACATAGATTTCACTAGAATAAGTTTTATTCGTAACTCTGATAATATATTAAAAAATGAATTTTAAACTTAACTCAATCTCACAAACCAGCTTGTAAAGTGAGATTTGAACTCATATATATTATAAATTTGGCATGAGAGACTTCCAACACTAATATCCCACCACTTATCCATCATGCATCCACCGGCAGTGGTGGGGATTACAACACCGCCAACGCCGTAACCTTCAAATTTGTTAGATTTTTGTGCATAGGAATGAAATTAGGAAAACTTTTAACTTATTTTACGTTTCACGTGGGATTAAGGTCTAGGTGTTATGGGCAGTTCAAAGGTTGTCCGGGGAATTATTTCCAAATGATATTTATATAACATACTCCCATATCAAAATTAGGTTAGGTTAACGTTTGATAAATAATTATTAATGTATATAATTTATCCTTTTACTTCAAATATTTTATTTAAAGACCTTTTCGTTAGTTTTGTTTCCTCCTTTCGATAATTTAAATGCTTATATAGACGTGTGGTGAATAAAGGATTACGTGTTTGATAAAGAGCGTAAGTGTTCTCTAGCCTGCCACGTCAAGAGCTATCTACGTGAGTGGATGAGCAAAATTCCGAGCTCACTGTTATATTATTTTAAATATTTTGTTTTACAAAATTGTTTAATTATTTCGGCATTAAGAAAACTCGTTATAAACAGTACTTTATATTTGTACAACTATTTGCCTTTTAAATCGTATTTATATCTTAAAATATTATTTTAAAAATTAAATTAGTGATTATCTTACTTAAATGTTTTCTCTCGTATCCTAAAATTTGTCCATTATTGTGGTGGACTTGCCGACATGGGATAAGGTACTTTTAATCTTACATAAAATTCATGTAAAAATTTAATGACTCAATTTTAAAAAATTACTTTTTTATTAATAAAAAAAAATCTGTAACACAAACTACATTTCACTAAATACTAATGGTAAACAAATTTATTAACATTGTTTCTCGTATAAAATAAATATTTAACTTTTTTTACTTGAATGAATTTGGAAGAGAAGGATTAAAAGAACTTGAGAGAATTTGAAAATTAATCTTTTGTTGTTTATTTAAGTGAATTTGGAGGTAAGCAAGAATAAATTTGGAAGTAAAATTTGTGTGAATTAGTGTAGGATTCGATTGATGTGACAAATTAAAAAATTTACTTCCAAATTCATTCTCACTTACCTTCAAATTCATTCAAATAAACAACAAAAAAATTTACCTTTAAATCCTCTTAAATCTATTCAATCACTTTCTTCCAAATTTATTCAAATGAATAAAGTTTTAAGGATGATGTAACTAAAATGGTCGTATCAACATCGACTTAACTAACATTTTTTGAATCAAAAATTTATTTTTGTAACTCAAATATATTTCAATTTGAATAAATAAAGGTGATTTATAATCGATTTACTTATAAATAAAATTCTAATATTATAATTAAGAATATAGAACTTATTTTAATGTAAAGATAATCATAATCTTTAATTATAGAAAGATTGTGATAATTTTTTATCTTCGATAAAAGACACTTAGTTTTTTACCGAAATATTTATTAATATTAAATAGATATTACATTAATTTTAATTTAATCGGGTAAGAAATGATAAATTACACTGTAGTACAAAAAAAATGTAATAGTATGACTGAAAAAGATACTTTAAAAAAATTATTTTATATTAGATATAATATTAGTTGGGCTTAACAAACATATGATATAATAGGGTGTTTTTTAACACTATTGAGCTCTACGTTCGCTTTTCTTTTATATTGATGCTTATGTGTTTCTGGTCTCATTCATTATTGCGTTTTCCGTTCGTTCTGATTCGTGTTTCCGTTGTGTCTCGCCGGTGGTGATCATCCGGTAACCAAAACCCTTTGCCATTGCTGTTGTTGGGTCGTCGTCGTTGCTCCTTTCCATCGCCGCTGCTCCTTTCTGCTGCCACCGCTTAGAAGCTCTCCAGCTGCTCTCTAGCGACTCCTATGCTGGTCCGTCTCCATGCGCTTCTCTGGGTCCCACAAGGCCAGTTTTACCTTTGTCGATCCTTATCCTCTCCAAAAGGAAACCCCCATCATGAGTCACTGCGCCGCCACAACATTCCCTAAGAGGAACCGTACCACATGTTACTTTTATTTTCATTTTTTATGTATTTTTACAACTTGTAATTTTAATATTAATATTAAGATTATATTATAAAATAAATTCAACTTTTTATTACAATTTAAGATTTAAATTAAAAATCAGATTTTTAATTTATCTAGAAAATTAATATTTAAATTTAATATTAATAGTGAATTACAGATAAATTTGTTAATGTTTAACTGTTGGTGTTGAGTCTCGGATTATTTGACTCTGGACACTGATTATTTTTAATTTTAGAGATCCGTATTTTAAGTTTAGTGCAATAATTATGATTAGTTTACATGTAAATTACTCTGTGTCAATTTTGATATACTCATAAACATTAATGTTTATATAAAATTTTAGTATTTATTAGATTGATTAATATTGAATTTTATTTTTTCGTAATCAAATATAGAGTGTTGGTATTTGTTTGAAATGGTAGATTGTCATACTACATCAGTCATATCATTGAAAGAAACATATTATATCGATTCTTTCAATGAAGCAATCAATTTAATACTAATGAATATTTTTTTAATAAAATTGATATGATGTGTTTTTCCTGTAAATATTTTTATTGATTTTGCATGACACTTATTTCATTAATCATTAGTTTTTAGTTATGTGGTGGTAGGTTTAATATTGGATTATTAGGTGTTTCGATTTAGGGTTTTTAGGTTTTTTTGAACTGTTTGATTAGATCCTTATATTACTTTTAATAAACACTTCAATTTTAAAGTTAACATTTACGTAAATGTTACAGTAATCAATGGGTAATAAAAGATAATTAACTGTTTAGATGTCAAATCTTATTTTATAGATTGTGAGATACACTTTTAAATAATGTTGACCTTATTATGATTTAAATAATAATGATCTCTTTTAGGATTAGTATAATTATTTTTAGTGTTAACTTTGTATAAAGTCTGAATGATTAGTCTATCGATAGTTTTATATGAAACGGATAAACTTGTTGACCGTTTAGTCCGACCGTTCAGTCCTTCACTGATCGAACAATCATATCATATATTAAGTAAAATATTAATCTAATAAGAAAGATTTTAATGTTATTAAGTTAATAATCTTTAAAAATATGAGAAGATTCACAAAATAAATGAAGAAAATTTTAGATATGATATTGGAGCTAATTTTTTGAATAATGAAAGTTGAAGAAAATTTAACAAGAAAAATTAATATAAAAGGATCCTGAGAAGTAGAAAAAAGACAGGATGTTTTGGTTGAGGGTCATATAATTCATGTCCAGAACAACTTGTAACTCATATAATATTGTTGATTTACTTAAAACTTGAAATTAATTTACGTAGAATATTGTTAAATTAGACTGATCGGTGAAATTAAAATTTTTAATAAATCGACAAAATATTCAACTCAATCCAAGTAACTCAACTAAATTGACCCAAGTTAATCCACTACAAGAATAATTGATATTACCGACGGTTCTAGTTCATCGGTAATGTCTCAAATCCGTCGGTAATTGTTGTTTACCGACGGTCAAAATACCGTCGGTAAAAACGTTGTCGGTAATCTTTACCGATGGATATTTCGGCCGTCGGTAATTACCGAAGGCTTATGGCCTTCAGTAAATCCGTCGGTAATTATCACGATCTGGTTCTTCTTCTTCTTCTTCCTTCCTCCTCTGTGTCATTTTTTTTTCGTTTTCATGAACTCCGCCACCAAAAAAGCATCACGCTAGTAACAAACTAATTTCCAAAGAATCAAACAACCAATTTATTTTCAATAGTTAAAATCATAGGGAATCATGGAGGGTTTCTCTGCAATTCTCAGATTTGTAACAGAAATGTTCCTAATCGCAAAAATCAACTTTGAAATGGATCGACGGTGGTGGAGAGCGACGGTGGTGGAGAGCAACGGTGGTGGAGGGCAACGGTGGTGGAGGGCAGTGGTGGTGGAGGGCAGCGGTGGTGGAGGGTAGCGGCGATGGAGAGTAGCGGTGGTAGAGAGCAACAGTGATGGAGAGGAGCGGCGGTGGAGAGGAGTGGCGATGGAGAAGGAAGAAGTATTACACTGAGATTGGAGAGAAATGAGAGGAGACCACATATATTGGCACTGGATGCAAAACTGGGGCCGAAAAATTTCCGCTTTTTTATCGACGGTCAGAAGTCTTCGGTAAATCTGTCGGTAATGTCATCAAGCGAAATAATGGGCGGGAAAATTCCCGCTCTTTGTGCATGTCACTTATCGACGGCTAAAAGCCTTCGATAAATCCGTCGGTAATGTCATCAAGCGAAATAATGGGCGGGAAAATTTCCGCTCTTTGGGCATGTCACTTATCGACGGCTAAAAGCCTTCGGTAAATCCGCCGGTAATGTGCATGTCACTTACCGACGGCCTTACCGAAGACTTTTGGTCGTCGGTAAAAAAGAGTAAAAAACCATCGATAATTTCGTCGGAAATTAAAATATATCGACAAATATTTATCCGTCGGTAAAAATCCGTCAGTAATATTAATATTTTTTTAGTGATCCAAGTGACTCAACTGTCAATTGAATTTAATATTAACAAAAATCAGAAGTCTAATTACCTTAACTAATCCCATATTTATATAACGGATTAAGTAATCGGTTTGCTTAAATCCTACCGAGTGCAATTCGCAAACAAACACACGTAAATTATGGAGTCATAATTGGATAAGTTTGATAACTAAAAAAAATATCTTTGACTTATTGTAATTTGAATTTATTTGTTAAAATAAATAGTTTAACTAAAAATAGATAATTTGAATACCGTATCTAATATTAATAATTTTAATACTATATTTAATACAAATAACTCACCATTAAATGATTATATAGAAAAACTTTTCCCTGTCATTGACTGAAAGCAAAGTTATAAAACATTTTGCTACAGAATGGTTAATGTTTTTTTAGTCATTTTTGTTACCAATATATAAAAAAGAAACGGGTTATATCACAAATTAACCTAATTATTGTTCATCACTTATCAATTTCTTTAAGTATTTATTTAACATAATCTAAAATCCAAACAATGGGTTCAAAAAACCATCTAAGCTCTCATCCAACACTAATGTGGGAATAATGGAATGGGTACACAATAAAAGAAAGAAATCAAGCAGTGTATGCAGTAAAATGGGAGGTGTAAACATAAGAAGCGTTCTGTTGTATTTGCCCAAATAACTTTATTCAAGGAGCCTTCGCTTGCTGTGCTTAGCATTGAGACAGACGTTTTACCGAAACCACTAATTACTATATGTACCCCCAAATACATCCACCCACATAATTTATAAAATCATCATTCTACCTTTCATCAACATGAGATGCTTTTAAGACTAGGATTTCTGAAACAAAATATCCTGAATAAGTGTTTTACAACAAGAATTATGGAATAGGCATTCCAAAACATGGATGCCTTTCAGTATAATCTTTCTTAAACAAGCTTCCACCAAACTCAACGTTTTCTGTTTCTCTTTCAAAGAGTGCAATGAAAAACGAGAGTGCAGTAGGAGGTGCAGTAGAGAAGAAGAAGAACCGTTGAGAGCAGCTACATGGTACAGCGAAGAAGAGTAATTTAGTTCCTTTCTTGTTAAAATGGTAGCGCAAGTAGTAATCATGGGTGCAGGAAGAAAAAAGGATAAAGAACTTATTTTCCTCATAGACAGCAAAACCCACTTGGACAATGGCAAACACATATAATATTGTCCCCGAAAATATTGTTTGCAATTCACATGCCTCCTTTACCCACCATTCAATCTTCATATAGAACAACTCACGTAATCATAGGGTTTTTAAGAACTATTTCTTATTCTTTAATTATTATTATTTTATTATTGTGTTGCTAACATGCCATTATCCTCAATCAACTACAATCAACAGTTTAATCTTCTCCTTGGATTGTGCTAACATGCTCTTTTTGTTTACACTCGGTGCAAGACGATAAAGACAAACAACCTTTTCTTCAAATCTTAGCACGTAAGCGTCCCCAACAGTAGGAAACATCTCTCGTATTATAGATTATTAAGTTAACAATAACAATAATAATACACATTGTAGCACTTAATTAACAATCCATTCTTGGGGTGCCCACCACATCCATATGTTCCGTGATTGACTCGTGTGACATGGGTCCATCTTCTCAAAGTCTCATTGGTGTATCACACGTGAGGCTACCACAAATCAAAATGATGCATAACGTGCACAATCTCTCTATTTTCAGTAATCTTATCTTTGATGTTCATATGGATGAAAAGAAAACACGAGCAGTTATGTATTATGATTGATGGGAGGGAAAGTTTTAGGGTTTGTCGGCATTCTTAAATTTCAACTTTCTTGAAGGCGTATCCATATTCAGGTATCAAATTTTGACTATTATTCTAGCGGACAAGGTTGTGATGCTGGGCCCTATGGTCGTTTAGAGCTACTGTGTTGTTTTTTTTTCGTCAAAGGTAACCTACACGTCACTTGTATTTTGTAAACATTTTTTCATCCCATTGGTGTTCCTATCGTTATCATTGAAAATACTCACCTAAGGTTAATAATGTATATATTTTTGTATAAGAAAAATACCATCTTCTATGGCTAGATTAGGTATTGTGCGATTCTACTACGTAAGGTCCTACTTTTAAATGTTTAGTATCTATAAAGTGGAGCTGTTGGTGCTTTGATACCAGTAATAATCAACACAATTAGGACCTTAATATGTTGATATATAGTTCTATAATCATAGAAGAAGACAAGACATCCCTATAGGGTGGTGGATTTACTATTTCTTTCTATCCTTTCAGAAAGAGAAAGGCTATGATAGCTGAAATGCTAAAACCTCAAATGTGAAACGACTTACGCTTTCTATAGATAAAGTAGGTTATACACTCTAGGAAACTAATTATATAACACGCTTACAACCAATAATGGAAATAATCCATATCAGCTTAATTTGACCACTAGATAAACTGCTTTCTTATTTTTTTCTGATTTTTATTTATATTGTTTCGGGTATACGAAATTCATTGTTCATTTCTAATAGTTTTTTTTATTCTTTAACTCTTTTTCTTGTTATTTGTGCTTTTCATTCAATTTGGTGTATTTGCTAAAGATACTCTTATACTTAAATTAATTCGAAATTTGAACGATTTAATAATTAATAATTTAATGAATGTATCGCAAAAGTCTCAATAATCATACATTTAATCTATATTTATAAATTTCTTCATAGGTTTTATTTATTAGGTATACCTAATCATCATGACCCGTTTTTTTAAACCTTATTATTAACCTTTTTAGCTTAGTGGAATAGTTGATTAAATCTAATAAATATCGATCGATTTCATTCTAATGTAGACAATAAATTTAATGTGATTTGGTCGATTTATACATGATGGTACATATATAGTTCAATACATATGATATTACAATAAATTTGTCTTTCATTAATTTAAAATCAAATTAACTTGAATGTGATATGTTAATACACTTCTAATTATAAATTACCAGGATTTTAATTTATAAATATTCGTGATATTAAAATTAAACTCACACGATATTGAGTAAACGTTATTCAATAGTGTTTTTAAACTAAGCGTACGGTCTCCGTTTTTTAGTTATGCTACTTTACGTATTAACAATAAGCTTAGCAACATAAATTTGTGGTGTGTAGTGGATAAGACAAACTAATTTATTACACAGAGTACTATGGAATGATTAACAATATTGCCATGTGTAATTATTTGATGAATGATGAAAGTAATTAGACTGCTCATTGCGTTTAATTAAAAGAGTGGAGAAGGAAGAGGCAAAACTTAGTTTAATAAAAACATTAGAAAGTGACAAATTAGACAACACATTGAAGCGTTTAATTGCGAATTTATGATACGTCATTGTATTTTAATAGAAAGAAGCACCTTTTGAACTAACGAGTTGGAGTATTGTGTTAATCAGGTGCGTGAGATAAATTTTAAAACTAATTGCGTTGCGAGTTAGTCATAATTTTGTAGGTGACATGTCTTTAAGGTTAATTAATTAGCTTGAAGTTTAAGACACACAATTAATAAAGAAGTTTATATGAGCACTACAATGATACTTTTGGAAGAGCTAATTAAATTTTATTTTATTATTATTTAGCTTTTATCTGGGAAATTTTCTATGGTAGGATTTGTACAATCCTAATTCAAGGACACGCGTGATTTTGATGTCAAATCACTTTCCTTTTAAATTGTTACATTTTTTTTTTTCAATTAAAAAAACCATCCAACTTTTCTTGATTATAAATCGGTAAACTTTGTAGTACTGTTGGATATGTTTATTTTTTAAGGAAATTTATTGGTGGAGATTCATTATCTTTAATCTAAAAGTTGAAAATAATAGTTTTATACGACATTTACTTAAATAATGTTTCAACTCGATTCTAAAAAATCTATGATTTTCATCTCATAATAAATTTTAATTATTTATCTTTATTTTTACACGTAAATATTTTTTATATTAAAACATTTGTTTTTCAAACACAAGTATTTTAGTAATAGCCCTTTTCTTTGTCACCTTTTTCAAAATGGAAGACTCCTTTTCTAAAAGTAATCATAAACTTTAAAAATTTTCACTTTATTTAATATCATACTTGTAATTAGCAAAATGAACTCGATTCTACTATCATTAGTGGATATTTTGAAAAAAATATAATTGGGAAGACTTAACAAAAATGAAACATTAACTCCACTTACAAAATCGACATCGTCTTCAACCTTCAACCTCTATGTTTTTATATTTTATTTTTTATAAGATAATTAACTTTAAACTATATTGAGATTTTGTCAATCGTCAAACCAAATTTTCTTAATCTATAAAATCCTTGAGTTGGAGTATAACTATCCCTAGTAACAATTAACGTGTGGATATCTCTTTTTATTGTTAACATAGTCTAAAAGTATATATTTCGTAAAATTTGGATCCAACTTTATTCTTTTTTTTAAAATCGTACATTACAATCAAATACATGTAAAATAGAATAATAAAGTGATTTGATATTGAAAATCTTATAAAAAATGAGTTATAAGTTGGGGTTTTGATGCTTAGGTGAAGCTAAAGGGTAGAAGAAGTAGTGGAGGTATTTTGTTAAGAAAAGAAGGCATAATGAGGGTTGAATGTATGAGAGGTTTGGTATATATGCGTGGATTTGGAACAGTACAAGTGTCTGTGATGATTGATATTTGGAAGATGTGTTGGCGCATGGAGTGAAGGAATGAAGGAAGGAAGGAATGAAAGAATGAAGATGACGTGTGAAACTGAGTGGTGGTTGAAAGAGGTGTGGGAAGTGATAAGATGGTGTTGGGAAATAGGGAAACAGAATGGGACCCTTATGCACTTCAAAGGTCGCTCTCAATGCCTTCCTTTTAGCCCGTCAAACCTCCAACACCACCCATCATTCTCTCACACCCTTCCATCCATAAAGTGAAAAACGTCACTCCCACGCTCTCCTTTCATACTAACTCTTCCACCACTTTAACAAAATCTCTTCTTCTACTTAACTACTATTAATATTTGAATATCTGTAGGGGTCATTCTAAATAAACGTTCAAGAAAGAAAATCACGTGCATGTATTTTGCAACTTCATTTCTATCGTTTATTCATTGTCAATTCAGGTATTAAAAAAAGCGACAAATTCATTCCCTTTTTCTGAAAAGTTGCACCATTTTTTCTACGAATCATTCATAGTGTTGGCGAACGATTAGATACCTTGGCGGATCCAAAACATTTCGGTGACTGTCACGATTCACTTTTTCTATATTATATTCGGGCCATGGTAAAAATAAATAAAATTCATTTGGTTGAAAAAATCGAAAGATACATAAAGTTTTAACTATATACTGTGAACAGAATTAATCTGCAACTAATATAATACGTAGGAACCGTTTTAATATATCTATAATCAGTGACGTTAAATTAATACAGTGAATATACAATAAGAATACGTTTATTTAGCAAGACGTGCACTCGAGTTAGAAAGCAAGAAAGGAAAAGTACTTTTAGATAAAGCCTCAATTAATGTGGTTACTTAATTATTTCTAACCATCATTAATACAAAGTCAAAAAGATATTTAAGAAAAAACATAATAGATTATAAATTAATTACGTAAGTTTTTTTGTTTATATTTTTTATTTCTTTCAAATATTATCATTACAAATGCAAAGCAATAACAGGGACTGTACGTTCTGAGATGAGTTGATGATTAGACCAATAAGCTCGCTTCTTTATTGCTTAAGCAATGATAAATCAGTTTTTTAATATTATAAAATGTTTATATTATATTACTTAAATATATTCGGATGCTAAGTTTAGGTATATAACATAAATAGATTTTTTATTACATTGAAAAAGTAAGAAAGAGATAATCTAACATAGATATTTGAAGGTAAAGATGAGTGTGTGGAAAAGAGATTTTTGTAGCTTTTGTTTTTTCTCCGTATTTCTTGACGTTAACGTATCGTAAGAAGTAGAATATATAATTAGCTCGTGCAGAGGGACGTGACTTTTGGTGCAACAAGCTATGTTTATGTCGCACCCAGCGCACACTGGATATATATATAGCAACAGTATCTTTTGGTTGAAACTTGGAAATAATAGTTGTAACCCAAAATAAGAAAAAGAGTGAGAAAAAGGAAGTTTAGTGGAATATGTGAATGTGACAGTGATATTTTCGATTTTGCTGAACTAAATAAAACCTATTGCTGTAATAATATAGAGGGACTTTCAAAAGGAAGTTAGGCAAAGCAGATCGCGTATCTTGCTGAGCAATTGAGACTGGATCTTGTTGTCTAGTGCTACTCTTTGTCCTTTCTATTGCATACAGCATCACATGATAAAATATATTAGAAGAAACAAAATAAACTTAAAGAGAGTCATATATATATTGTTCATGAATCATGGATTAAATGGCAACCCTTTTAACTGTTAATAATCAGTAGTACTGCGGAAAGATGGCAAAGAGGGTGAGATGATTCATATATTAAGAAATTGATTACCATAAGAAATCCTTGTGCACAGGTACCAAACATCATTCATTTGCACGTAAGAATTGGGTTTTACTTGAGAAATAATCTTAACATAATTAATGATTCATTGTTACTCTTAATTATTCATTATTACCTAGTCGAAAGTTTTAGCAAAAAAACACCAAAGTCCACGAGCCACTTAATAAGGACAGCAGTAATTATGAGAAATGAAAACCGGAAAAGTAAAGGGGGAAATGTCCAAAGGAATTGCGAATAGAGATGATGGATGGAATGCCTGGTGATATAATTAATTAATGTCTACCGTATTGGTAGGTTCAAATCACATAGTTTGTGGACCATCCGACATGGGTGGTCTCAACTCTCAATCAAAATTAGTGGGTATCACTAATAGGAAGAAACTGATGCACTAACTCAACTACGTTTCACTGACCATCGTAGAAAAGTCTGAGCTCAGCTGCTGCTATAAACAACTTCATTAATATATTAATAATTGCTGATCATTTTCGCTTGGTCCAAGTCCACGAGTACTTAAAAATAAACACATAATAGTCTTACGTTATGTTAAAAATAAGAAATGATCAAACAACCTAGGTATGGGTTACCTTATATATAAGGTATGTGGCTTTTAGTTGCAGACACGAGTGCTTTGTCCTTGTGTGAGATTCCAAAGCAGGGCAATCCATGAAGGCAACACTGCGATACTTAGCAGGCATTGCTGGCCCAAGTGGTTTCGGCTCAAATTCAACAGCTGAACAAGTCACTCAAGATTTCTCTTCCTTGCTCCCTTCAAATCTAACCGCTCTCATCACTGGTAACTCACCATACAACAACAACAACAACAACATATGTATCACCAAAAATGCTTACATATCACGGTTCAGTTCCATTCATATTTTTGTCACCGTTTCTAGTTTATAATTAAGAATAAAAAACGGTTATTCCGATCTTCCAATCTGTTTTTCAAGAATTTTATCAGAACGATGGTGTTGTCCATCACTTAACTCTGAATATTCGTGAAAACTTTCTACTGGCCACTTTCTTTGTGATATTATATATATATGTAGCCATAAGCTGTCACAGTGTCACTTACATTTTCATTTGTACTTGCTTAATCTACGTTTGTTTTGTCTGTGTCAGACATCTCTATCCATCTTTTTGTTTTACCTAGGATTATGTTAAATGTGTAGGAATTTACCACCTACCCTTTCACCTAAACAAAAATGTTGTTGTTTTCAAAGTATGCGCGATTAGCTTAATTAATGAAGTTGTTGTAATGTTCGGTTGAATTTTGAATTGAAGGTGCGACTTCTGGAATCGGAGCTGAAACAGCAAGAGTGTTGGCAAAAAGAGGAGTGAGAGTGGTGATTGGTGCGAGGGACTTGAAAAAGGCGAGGGAAGTGAGAGAGAAAATTCAAAAGGAGAGTCCTGGTGCTGAGGTTATTCTGCTGGAGATCGATCTTAGCTCTTTTGCTTCTGTACAGAGATTTTGCTCAGAGTTTTTAGCTTTAGAATTGCCCCTTAATATTCTCATGTAAGTTTTACTTTTTTCATGTTTTTTCCTTCATTTCGTTAGATAAGAACTAAACGTCGGAATGGAATACATTTATTTCACAGAAACAATGCAGGAATGTACTCTCAGAACTTGGAATTCTCGGAAGACAAAATCGAAATGACATTTGCTACAAATTACTTAGGTACTTGTCCATTCTCACCTTTCTCTTGCACACCATTTAAAGAAGCAAAGTCGAGCATGGTTGAAAATACTCTCAATGATGCTTTGTTGTCGATTCCAACAAATTACCAACAGAATTGCAGAAGAAAATAGATGAAAAAATAATTCTATATTATTTGTTAAATTGCAGGACATTTTTTGTTAACGAAAATGCTGGTAGAGAAAATGATAGATACGGCAAAGAAGTCAGGTATTGAAGGAAGAATAATAAACGTTTCTTCTGTGATTCATAGCTGGGTGAAAAGATCCACGTTTTGTTTCAACGACATGCTCTGCGGAAAAAAGTACAATCACCATACCATTTCGTCCCTTTCTCTTGCAAAATTTTGATCAAATTTGATTTCCTTAAATTTAGATACCAATCATCTTAATTAATTTTAAATAACAAATGCAGTTATAATGGCACACGCGCATATGCTCAGTCAAAACTGGCAACAATTCTGCATGTGAAGGAAGTGGCAAGACAACTGAAGGTTAGATCATGACACGTAACTTAATTATTCCTTTATTTTATTGTATTATTTGTGTGGAATCGTGAACACCACGCCCATTAAATTAAACTATTAAATATCATAAAAGTTTTGAGAGAAAACGTTTTATAAATTTCTAATTAATTTTTGGGTGTGATCATAGGAAAGGAATGCAAAGGTAACCATTAACGCAGTGCATCCAGGAATTGTGAAGACGGGAATTATCAGGGCGCATAAGGGCTTGATAACGGGTAATTAATTAAATAAGTTGTATTAAGTCATTTTCATAAGGTTAAAGCAACTAAATACTAATAAAATTTCCATGCAGATTCCCTGTTTTTCATTGCATCCAAGTTACTGAAATCGATATCACAGGTTTGTAAATATTTTAGTGCTTAATTAATTATGAGTTTCCATTATGAGTATGATTGATTAATTAATTAATAAGTACATGATTGCACGTTGGTAGGGAGCATCAACGACGTGTTATGTTGCGCTAAGTGGAAAAACGGAAGGAGTGAGTGGAAAATATTTTACAGATTGTAACGAGAGTAACTGCTCGAGTCTTGCAAACGAGGAATCAGAAGCAAAAAAGCTATGGAATGATACCTATGCATTGCTTCACAAACGGTTACGTCAAGCAACAAATTGAAACAGTTTTTTACCATTTTCTATACTTCATGCTCTTTCACACCGTGTGAATATTTGTAATTAATTATCTTTTCACGTTAAATAGCACCCATTACAGAGTTCTAAAAGAGTAGCCCAAAACGACATATATTGTACAAATTAGTTACCAAATAAATTGCCACAATTTTTAGTAAAACTACCAAAAAAAATGTGGCATTGCTTGAGGGATGGCTGAAGAATTCCTAAAAGGTGCTATGTTTAGGAGAGAGTAAAGAGTAGAACTTCAGATGATTAAGTTATTTGTAAATTAGTCGACCTAATGCTTATCATACTCGTTTATCTAACATAACATACATATTTTGCGCCAATTTAAGTTCAATTATTTTAATGTTTTCAAGTAAGTTTTAGTTTAGTGTTAATAGCTTTTTTATACGTATTTACTATCTTGATATCATTTATTTAATTTAAAATTTCAAAATACCACTTTTGATATGACACTCACAAACTATTTTGTGGAAAAAAAATCTATATATTTTTTTCATTATTGAAGACTTTATTTAAATCTATTTTTTCCTTGGTTTCTAGAAATTCGATTGGAGATGCGCGCTAATAAAATATTAATAAACAAAGTATATCAATGAAAATTTAAAAGAAGAATAATTAAATCATAAATGAATTACAGGAGTCAAAATTCAAACTTCATTTTTTTTTGTTAAAATAAAGTCAGGATTTAAATTTTATTTACTTACATAAAGAGTTAAAATTCTATTTTTCATTCTTTGTTGTTCCAAAAATTTGGGCTGTCTAGGACTCAACTTCACTCTCCACACGTGCAACAAACAATTTATTTATTATTAAATAGAGGAGCCTTAAATTTAGAATGTGTCAGTCTAATAAGATACTTAAAAATTTTACATGAAGTTGGTGTAATCAATTTTCTAAACCGACAATAATCTTTTGGCGTGACTTGATCCTAAATCAAGCCAATCATTTTTATCCTTTTTTTTAATAATACAAATTTAAATAAAATAACAACAAAAATATATTTTTAAAACTTAAGTCATATTATTGAATTTAAATTTTAGCTTAATTATTTAAAATATAAATTATATTAGGTGTTTTAAAACAATGATATTCGTTTTATTTTATTGAATATAATTATTATTTTATAAAAAGGCTTCGTATATAAATTAATTAAGATAACAATCTTATAAGATTAAATATCCAGTAGTGTTTGATTAAAATTTTCGCGGCTTATAAATTTTGATAGATTTTTTTCGATAAATTTCACTTGACGTTTTGGTAAGACATAAATATCACACTAATTAAACAATTACATTTCAAAACTTTGAAATTTTAAGATTCTCTTTTGTGTTGTTAAACTTCTTTTTTTTCTTTCGTCGTATATTATCCTTTTTTTTAATTCATTGAAAGTGATTTAGATATTCTTGTGCAATACCTTCTAATTTTTTTCATGAATAATGTTCTTTATTTTCAATTGAATCAGTTTCTAATCTTGGGCAACACCTTCTAATCTTTGTTTGATTGATTTTGTCCTTGTTTTATCTACTTAGCCATAAAGATAAAAACACGAACAAATGAATCAAACAACCAGGGTTCACCAAAATTCTTCCCTTTAAAACCATATTTACGTTGCAAAGAAATGGTTTACAATCCACCCGCAACACTCTTTGAATTCAAATCCAACAATAACATTTTCTCGACATTAAAACTAAGAATCTGAGAGAACAAAAGGCGCGTTGTTGTTTGTCCCTTCTTCCACCAGGCAAAAAGTGCAAGAAAAGTTCTGATCTTGTAGTTGAATGTTACGTTTCCTCAAGTTGTGCCCCGTGCGTATGGTTATTTCGTTCAACAATTCATAATTATTTCTACTAAACTTTAATATGGACGAGCCCGGGCTTGAAACAATCTTACCTAGAATCAATCTCAAAAGTTCAATACAATAAATGGTTAAATTGAAATTCTTGAACACTAGAGGCAAACGAAAGATCATAAGAACCATTCGAATACATTGCTTCACTTACCTAGTTTAGCAACAAGCTAAACAATCTAAAGAAAAATGGATATTACAAGATGTCGACAACTTTTAAACTACAACAAATCTCCTGTCTCCCAACATAGTTTAACGTTTGACCCGTTTAGTGAAGATCATCTGATTAATATGTACAGATTGAGACATCTAGAATGCAGAAATGTCTGGAATTGTGTCAATTTGTTAGCACTTGACAACCTGAGTCATGAGTTATGGCCTACAAGAGAATTTCAGAGACCTCGGTCTGTATCAACAAATGACGAGGTCAGCACCCCCCTCAACTTTCTTTCCTAGCCTGTAATATATAAACGAGACAGGTATTGGCTGTTGTTGTATGCATACATAGACATATACAAGAATTATATCAATTTATTCTCAATTAAATGATGTCAAAATAGATATTACAGCAAACCCCTACATCCAATCTATGCACCGCAGGGCCCAAAAATGCATTAAAGATAAAAAGGAACAGTTGGATACTACTGAAGAAGGGCCAATGTACATAAAACAGTAGGCCGTAGCAATTATTCCAAGAATGATAATTATATTTCAGATCCAGAAAAAAGACCTACAAAAGAGGGGAATCCAATTAAGTGGAACTATTAAACCTAAAGATGTAATTGAGGATCAGTGTCAGATAAAAAAGGAAAAAGTCAGCCACATAACGAAGGGGAAAAATCACCCTTCCTCGTACACTTTTCCATCTGACCAGAAATTTGAGTGAGAGAGAACAAAGTTCATAAGAATTTCCTCTTTTCAGTCCTTGTTATAACTTACAAGTTATAGGCAAAACCAATTCAGTTCCAATCTAAAAAACTAATGGGGCCAAAGTTAATTCCACTCAATTAAGCTAATTCAAAACATAACAATTCAATTACTAATATAAAACTCTCAGCATCTACAGCGCATATATCAAAAATAAAATTTGATATTCTGAGTCAGGTAAGCATTGTCATCTTTCTCTAAGCTAAGATTGATTAATGACACCAAGAATAGATAAGAAAAGATATAAAGGGACTGACTTCTTAACCATTCATTTTGATGGTCAATGGTCAACTACAACGGGAGAGATTATTCTGTGAAGAGAATGATCTTGAATGACAATGCTGTATGGCGAGACAGGAATTTTAAGTCAACAAATACAGAATTTGAGAACTCATACCTTCAAACGAGGAGACTGGCGAACAGATGATGCAGATCCAGGAGATAAAACTGCTTTTAGCCTTCTATTAACATGTTTTTTTCCAACTTTTGTATTACCTTCTGTAGGCTCAACTTGATGCTCATTTTCCTTGCCCGGAAAATCACTTCTAACAGATGACATTGACAAAACTGGAGCAGATGTAGAGTTAAAAGCAGACTCTTCATGTTCACCAGCTGTCTCGACTAAACTCCCTGTTTTTATGTAATTTTAAAAAATAACATTCATAATAAGCAGTGTTTTCACCAATGTTCCAAAAACTAGAAAAGTTGTTCAAATGATTAAAAGTGTCTTAGCATAACATAATATAAGCTCATTCCCTTGAGTGTGAACATAGGCACATAATATTCTCATGTTTGCCATGGCTTTTTCAAAATTATCCTTGACTGTTGATTCCTAAGAAAGTTGCATGTGTTTTTTCTTGCACTTTTTTTATTCCCAGTGAGAGGTGTTAAACGTACCCTGAGAATATGCAAAGTTATATTCTAGAATTCTTGTAACTTCAATTTTCACTTATTTTTTTATTTAAATCATTTGAACCTCGAGTAAGTATTCCTCAGAATATTAAGACTGTAACCAAACATGTTTTTAGAAAATCCAAGAAAAGAGTCTTAGCTACAATATTCTCAGGAATGTGATTACTGGAAGTGTAATATGATACCTTAAAACAAATGCCAACTAAGGAGATGATCACAAATATAGATAGATCAATCCTTCCTAATGACTATGCACGACATCCAAGTAAAATCCTTTCTCCAAACATTGGTTGCATTGTCTACAACAATGGCTATGGATAAACTATCAGAATTGGCCAAGGCCTATTTGTTTGGCAGATAACTAGCAAGCTGATTCACCTGGTTTTCAGTAATCATGGTTTTAATTTTAAAAAATTAATCAGACTGGACAAAAGCCCAATAAACTTAATTTGCAATTAAGTGCTAAATTCATCTGCCAACATACAGAACTCTCCAATCTCATGACTGCACTCGTGTAAAAGAATGAAAGAACCATTGTTGTACCTTGTGCCACTGCTTCTTGGAACTTTTTCCTCATTACTCTGACAAATTTAAATAAATCATTTGTGTTGTTTAATTCGTGGATCAACTCTTTGGTTTTACCGAGGGAAGGTTCACAACTTAATACTGAAAGATGAAGGACAAAATTCAGACTTCCAGAAGTATATCCATATACTTTTAAGATCATAAACAAAATCAGATACTATGCTTACATGAATATGTATCCTTTCCATGGAGGATAGTAAAAAAGTACTCCTCATGTGGATTGTTCATATTTATATTCTTGAATGTGAATTTTACCCCTGAAGAGCAGAAGAACTAATTAGGGCATCAATTTGCAGAAGAAAAAACAATTCTTATACATAAAATTAATGCCAACCAATTACCACGTCCGCCTTTTACATGAAAACCAAGGACCGTATTGTACCAGGAAATGACCTCTTGTGTTTCATCTTTCTGTTCAACGCTTTCATTTAGTTCCCCTTCAGATACAGTCAGATCTTTTTATAGTAGCAAAGAGAAGAGGGGTGAGGAAAAATTAGCTTAGAATTGTTTATAATATATCTCCCGATGCAGATATCCAATAGTAAGCAGAACATTGCAAATACATACAAGGTCAAAGATACAAACACAATTCCAAAAGGCAAGAGGGCACAAATGACAAAACCATCATAGAACTTCTTTTACAACAGTTGAAACTTAATACATTAAAAATTATATTAAAGATTGAATGATAATTCCTGTCCTAAAAAGTTCTTTGCTTCCAGAAAACGAAACAGAAGATAGACTGCATGTTGAAGTAGCTATTAGAAAAAAATGTCAGTAATTGGGTGTGACAACCTCAACAAAATGTAATTTGAATCCAATGCAAGACGGCACTTGGCTACGTTAATGCCACAATGATTCTAAGCAATCACAGAGACATATCGTGTTCATATTTACATATAATTTCGTCATCACAAAAGATGAGCCCTGCAAACAAAATAGACATCTGACCGTGATGACTATAGTAAACTACCAACAAAGTTAACTGTTTAGTTCTTGCACAACATTATATAATAAGGGAATGTTAAGAACGTTCACTTTTCCACAATGATTAGATATATAACAAAACAGTATAAATAAGCATCCAGAAGAAAAGATAAATACATATAAAGTATAAGCATCCCAGCAAGAAAGTTGCATAAGGTAGAGACGGAGGTGCATTACCAAGAGATTGCTGAGATATAATTGCAGCATATGCTTGTTTTTTGGTACGCTGCTCCCGAAAACTTGCATCGAGTTCTTCAACTCTAGCCTTTGTAGAAGCAATAGCATCCACCAAAGCCATTCGCTTGGCCTCTCTGCGAGTCTTGACTGCAAGTAAAAATAGAAGCAATTATTTGAAGGTCGAAAGGAATTAAACTGAAAATTGAAACGGAAATGCGAAATTAAAATTGAATAGAAAAAGTTGGAGTCACCAGCAAGTGCTTTGACGAAATCATCCTCTGTGTCTCTCAGTTTAGCTTTTGCCTCGTCTAGTTGAACTGGGAAGAAAGAAGAGAGACAGAGAGAGAGTGAGAACGGAAACCCTAAGACGAAGGTAGTGAAGTAAAGAAGGTTTGGAGTGGAAACCCTAATGTGTAAGAAGAAAGCGTGTGAGATAATTGAATGGAAGTGAAGGACCTTGACAGCGAGCGGTTTCTTGCACTGTGTGTAGGAGAGAGTGGAGGGATTCGGAAAAAGAAGCGGTGAAAGCGTTGATTTTCTGCGTTTGAAGAGAGATCTCTGCGTCGCAAATTGAGATTGTGGACTCCATCTTTCTTCACTCCCAACACCAATCTTGAGCTCGATCCCTCACTTTTGAATCCGTCGATTTCTTTGCTTTTTCTCCAGAGATTGTTTTTTCTTTTGTCTTTTTTCCCTCTTCCAACGTAAAAACACGATTCCGTTTTTAAATTGGCAAAGATTCAATTAGTCGTTAGGTTTCGTTGGTGCGGGAATAAGATTTTTTTTTTCTTTTCTTTTTTAAACGCACTGGAAGAGGATATAAAGACTGAAAAATGAAAGTAAAGTAGAATTTAATTCGCGGATTTAGCGCGTAGGTAAATACAATATGCTTAAATTATAATGTTTTTTTTCTGAATTATATAGATTTTTCTAAAATTAATATAATATCTCTTTGAATGTAGTAAATGTTAACACAAAGTATCTTTATGATTTAATTGTTTTTTATATGTGGAAAAACATTCTGAAGATAATAAACTAATTCAAATGATTGAAGGTTCAAATTAGATGCGAGTCAATCGGGTGGCAGAAGATCGTTTGAACTACATGTCTCAATCAAGTTATAATAAGAAAAAAATTGATAAGTGTTAGTCAATAAATTGGATATCATATATAAAAATAAAAATAAAAATAACAGAAAAAACACTCTTCCTTTTATTGCTTCCCAGTAAAAGACACTTTGTACAGATGAACTTTTGTTGTAAAAGATATGTACTTTTAAAATTGAAGGTAAATCAAATTATATTATCAAGTATTTATTTAATAATTTTGGAAATATTCTAGAGTTCAATGACTCAACATTTGATTTTAACACTAGTAATGTTTGATCTTTAATATATCATCAAATTGTATATAAGACAAGATGTTTTCATGCTCATGCTAATTTTCTGTAGTTCTGAATTTTTCACTCAAACTACATCTTTCCAAGAGAATAGTCTATATTAGTATGTGATTGAATAATTGACACCAGGGTTGCTCATATAGATATGTTACCATTACTGGTCATCTTAGTTTCGTAAGAGTAAATTTTTTTATAATTAAGAACAAACATTTTTTAAAAAAGGTCATATATACTTAAGGACATTGTCTCGACTTAGTCATGTTACCATATTTTAACATTTGTTACTTGTTTTATAAAAAAAAGCTAAACTTTTCATTTATTTTCTATAATTATGAAAAATGAAAACCAAATATAACCGTATTTAAATTATAAAAATTCACATTTTATTTATGCTTCAAAATGTTTTTAATTATTGACAAATTTACAAATTTCGTATTTAGTTTCTAATATTTTATTTTGTTTTTTTAAATATTTACAAAATTGTGTATATGGCCCCTAAAAACATATTTATTTATATTTTACTTTTACCATTCTGTTTAGTTTTTTTAAAACAGTTCCTAAAATATTTCTAATTTATTCGGTTCGTTCCTGAAATTTTATATCATAATAAATAATGTGAATTTTTATTATTTGATGTATACATCAATAAAAATAATATATTGGGAGGGGAAAAAATACAAAACAAAAAAAAAAAGTTTTAGAGCTAAAAAGTAAAAAAATAAAAAAGAAAACTAAATGAAAAGTTTATAAATTTTCACAGGATTAAAACTTACTTATACCTTTTATATAGATAGATACATTTAACTACTAATTTGTGAGTTGTGTTTTATTTAGGTATATCTAGAAATAACTAAGGATTTGTTAATCTCTACAGGTTCTTTTTTTGTGATATCTAATGGTCTGTGCCCAATAAGGTTGATCGGGCTATGTTGCCTACCTTAAAAGAAGAGTTATTTCTTTTTGCACCACCACACGTTTCATGTGCAACCGATACAGTAGCTAAAAGACTAAATTACCCCTTCCTGCAATCACCCTTTCCCATCGTCACCTCTTTGTCTCTTGCCCGCTGCCATTGTTATCTATATATTGTGTCATAAATATATTCAAGACAAAAAGGTGTTTCAAATTGCACATAATTTAAAAGTCAAAATAGGTTTCGTATTATAAAATTTGAAAGCTTCCTTTTATGTCAAATACTGAATATGAAATTTTTTTTTTTAAGAATAAAGTGGAGATTTTCGTATTTACGGGGAGGAAAATATGGGATGCAAAAAGAAATTCCTCAAGAATAACAACTGCTTCCAAAAGGTAAGACCCAGCCCATTCAGAGTTAAACGGTATTGAATGGCAACTAGCAAAAATCTAAAAATAAAGCCCTCGTATAGTGAGCTTTTGATATTTACATCGTCCGTATTAATTAGTATACCTCCTCTTTTCCTATACTTTTATTACCAAAATTCTCTTCTTCTGTTTTCCATTTTTACCCCCCACCAACACTGTTTTCTCAACCTCACATTCATTATTCCTTAAACTCTATCTTTGCATCTCATCTTCATTATTCTTTAAATCTTATACACATTTTTCTTTATTAAAAATATTATAAATTTATCATCAAAATTAAGTTCGATATTTTCATCAGTATAGTACAATATACTGTAAAATTTTCTTCAAAACGATACTTTGCAATTGGCATAAGACCTTATTATACATGATATTGGACTTTAGTATTTTTTTTTTTGCCTTTTTGTTTTTTTGGGCTTAAATACAGAGATATACTTATTAATTAAGGTGGTGTAAATATCAAAATCCCACAACCACGTATGGGTTCTCATTTATTTTGGCATTAGCCATATTAGTCTTATAGTTGTTTAAGCTTAAAAGTCTTCAGTTACATGGTGTTTCATAATCTATGTTTTATATTGTTACTCATTTCACTCGAGGTCTAAGTTAACATTTTGATGGGGATGAATAATTTCAAAGAAAATATTTATCAAGAAAAATCTTTTTAAACAATTATTTCTAAATAATTATATCGTAGTCACAATGCTTATAATTAATTTTTTTTTACCAAATGTAATTCTAATTAGGTAAACTAAATAAAATATATCGGTGCAATTTAAACAATATATATATATATATATATATATATATATATATATATATATATATATATATATATATATATATATATATATATATATATATAAATTGACTATGCTCATTAGATTTATAAGTAAAAGTAAGTTTGTAAAACTAGATATATCAAACATAAAATTAAATATTTGTCGGTAGTACGTATAGTGGTACAATAATAAATGATATAAGATATTAAACGAATTTAAAAACTGTGTAAGAAGTGAGCTGTAGTAGGGATCTCTAACTTAAGGTAAGATAAACCAATTATTTAGTTATATATTTTATTATATTTATAATTTTATGAATTGAAATTTATGATGAATATAAATTGAATGTGAATTTTGGATTGAATTGGGACTGAAATTAATGTAGTGGAAGTATGCAAAATTGTTTTAAAAAAGAGATTGATAAATAAAATCTTAAAAGTTAGAATTGTGAAATCGTTTAATGAAGCACTTGTCTCAAACTTAGTTTGATACATAATTTTTTTTAACACAATTAAGTTAAAAAATTATATTTATATTTTAATTTTAATCTTGTGCTTTATCCGTCATTTTTACGAGACATTAAATTTCACTGAGCAATCGCCATCTGCCTTCTGCACGTTAGTCTTCCCTCCTTTTGTCTGTTGCTTATGTAATACTCTTTTCTACTTCTAATTTCTAAACCCAATTGCCGATAATGATTCACCACCATATAAAAGAAAACTAAATCAATTCAAAACATTTTTAATTTTATAATATCAATTTCTGAATGCCGTGGAATTTGGACACCTGTGTGGGTCTAATTTCTGCACTTTTTCGAGAACTGCGAAAGTATTAGCTAGTAGTAACCTAGTATGACTGATTGGGATGAGTGCTATACTTTTATTTCCATTTTAAACCTATACCCTTCAATTACTATAATATCGTTCATGATTTTTAAATAACTAAAATTGAAATTAATTTGACTTAATTCCTTCGGTTTTGATTAAACATTAATTTGGTTCCTTAAGTTTAACTGAAAATTGGATTTAGTTTTTCTTTGAAATTTTGGACCAATTTAGTTCCCAAACTTTAAAAATGTACAAACTTTAGTTTTTTTAACTAAATTTTATTAACTTTATTTATTGTTTCAAACTCATTTCTTAGTTAACATTAAAGCAAAAATTTGTCAAACGGTGTAAATAATTCAAATGTTATCATGAAACACACTTGAAACATCAAATAAACCTAACAAAATTTAGTTAAAAAGACTAAATTCACACATTTCTAAAGTTTGAGGACTAAATTAGTCCAAAATTTTAAGAAGAGATTAATTTCAATTTTCACTTAAAGTTAAGGGACAAAAACATATTTAACCCTTGAGGTTTTATATAAAGATATCATCTTTAATATTATTAACTAATATTAATTAATTTTAAACATTTTATCGGGACGAAGAATTATATATCTTTTGAATTGAGATTGAAAAAAAAATAGATATTGATATTATAATATAATATTTTATTCTTAATTATGTAAAACTAATATTAAAATCGGACGTTAGTTAAATTCTTGAAATATATAGAAATCATGGCTATTATTGTAAGATAAGAATATTATGTTGAACAAACATGACAATATCAAACTTATTAAAATATAATAAAACGTTATAAAATAAAAGCAACTTATTCACAGTATTCAATATATATTTGTACAAGTAATACTGCAATTAAACTTATTAATCTGTCGTGATACTTAATAAATATAACAATTAATATCAATTATTAATTTGCTGTGGTTTAACTATACGAGCTAGTTAAATGATTTGAAGCTTATAAAGTTGTCAGATATCGATAACAAGCTACTGATTAAAATACCTTGAACTTTAATTATATAGAGCGTTCGCAATATTGTTATTGACATTTTCTGTTGTGTAGAATCTATAACTATACTTATGTTTGATTGCTATAATGTGAAGAAAGTACTTGTATTTACTAAGATGTCTTCTTAGGATGCCTTATCTCCCTTCATTATATCTTGAATAAGCCATTACTATTGTTCGTAAGGCTGTTTTCACGCTAAATATCATTTTGTAATATTTTAATTTAATTCAATTTAAAATATTCATTTTAAAATGTATATTATTATATCGATTTATTCACTCAACGTGTGAAAGATTGGATTAAAATGTTAAGTATGAAAGAATTTTATCTCTACACTGTTCAGGCAACGTAAAATAAACAGTTTCAAAGCCTTCAAGAATGGCTAGTGAATTTGTCAATTTTTGGTCAATAACATACATTATCTTGTCACATGCATCCTTAAAAATAAGCTAAAAAACCCAACATATGATATAACTTACCGTGAACGTTTGCTTTGAAGTCACATACATGTCATGGTGAAGGAAGAATCGACCTTCAAATGCAGTGCAGGCCATGCATAAACAATTTTATATGGTCTCGTAATTCCTTTTGTCTCGTCAATCTTTTTAGTTAATCAATGATCCACTTAATACTTTACAGCCGAAAGACGAAAAGGGTGATGCATTAAGTCATTGATCTTGAAGCAAGAGAAGAACATTCCAAAAAATGACCCTGGCATTTAATAAGCTTAACAAAAGAGAAAATGGCTTTCATAAAGTACTAAGTTGTGGGAATAATTTTCTTAAAATACATAAAATATTAGTACTAGTATTCCACTAGCTACATATAGCTGAGTGGTGAGTCAGTTAATTTGGGATATATACCATTCATTGGATCTTTTCCCCGTCTGGTTTAAAGTTTGAAGACTCAATTATTGTCCTAAAGTATGTCTATTCTACCACCTTCATTTGTCCTTTACATGAACAGTCAACACATTTTATATGCAAAAGCAAAATGGACGATAGTAGTATCAGTCAATTACAACCCATATGTTTGGAAAAACGTGAAAAATAATAATAATTTTATTATTCGTATTTTCCCTCTTCAAATTCATTTGCTCTGACTCATTTCTCTTGCAATCCTTATCTTCTACCAGTCTCATTTTTCACACCCAAGTTCTTGGAACATACGAATGACCCACAATTTCCGGGTTTGATATGTTCCTAATACAAATATCTCGTTTTCACAATGTAAGCTTTTATTTTACAAATTTAGTCTCTTTTTGTGTTTTTTTTATCAGGTTTTATTACATGTAAATGCAGTTCTTTAGCCTTGTTAAGACTAATGATGGTATTGAATTGATTTTGCACAAGTTTAAAAAACTTTAGTGTACCGTACGGTCTTCTAAGGCACCACTAGGTCGACCAACTAGGTCGACTACCCAGGCCGACCATATAGTTAGATTATAAATGATAATAACTCATTAAAATCCTAATACAAATTAAGGTGTGATTAAACCGTCATTAGGTAAGTGAAAAGTAAAAGTTTATTACAGCTAGTATAAATAAAGGTCTCAGGTGTGACTTTAGGATCATGATGCACATTATACGCATCACTTACTTATCTAACCTCGATTATATCACTAACTTGAACGTTGAAGTGTATTTGACAGGTATTCGCCTGCACAACTTCGATGAGAAGGAGGAAGAACGTAACTTGAAGGATCGAAGACCACTAAGAGCTCATCCGGTCTTCAAGACAACTTGAAATACTTTGATTAAGGGACTTCAACTTATACCCGAAACATTTAGAATAAAAATTAAACCGTCATATTTATGTTTGAGGAAATACATCCACTGTAAAACACTTTTATCATCAATCAAAGTTAAGAAAAAAATTAAAAAGTAGGATGTCTAAACTGTCTCCATACATAGGCACGAACAGTATCAAAACAGTGTATACTAAAATTTATATTATCAGTGAAAGGCAAATGAGTTTTAGCCAAAAAAATAAACACTACAAATGATGTTTTCTAGCTGCAATTTTGTAGTGTAATCAATTGTCTTTGCTTCTACACTAATATATAAAAAGGATTCAATATTTTTTATACACATTTCTTTTCAAATTTAATTGTTTTTTTTCTAATTTAACAATATCTTTTTAAAATTTAATCATTTTCTAAAACTAAAATAAGTTTTTATAATAGAAAAATTACGTACAAAATAAATAAAAAATTATCTATAATATTATAAAATTTATTTATATTTATTTTTATAATGAAAATAATTATAATTCTTTTTATTATAAAAAAAATAACACACACGCCCGCTTGTTTTCATTAATATTACATCTTTAGCTAGAAGTTAGGAAATTAGATGAGTGAAAATAGAGAAAATAGAAATAGAAATTTTGGTTTACAACAAATAAAAAAAATATCAAATATGAAAAATATCAAATATTTTTCACTAAAATAATTAATTATATAAAATTAATAATTAATTATATGAATACAATATAAATATTAATGGTAAATTATATTTAAACGATTATTTATTGAAAAAGTAAAATGATTTGATAAGAATTTTTTACCATTAATAAATTTTTAGAAAGAGAAAATTTTACTATTGAATTTCTACACTAATTTTAGAAAGACTCAATTCATTTTTATTGATGATAGTGCTACTTGTGGTGGCCTGATTGATGATGGTGGTAAATCTTATATTATTGGTTATGTTTGTTAGTTAGCAGAGCGCTTAATTTCTTTAAATAGAATGTTGGAAAATTTGTATATGATAAAGGTTTGCTTGATTAGGAGTTTCAAAAGTGTCACAATTGACTCTGATTCTCAATGGGCTATTTCCTTTTTTTCATTAAAGTTACTCCTTCTTACATTTTGGTCCCTGTTTGATTAGCAAAATTTGAGTTTTTTTTTTTCAAGAAAAAAAAAATTATGCATCCAAAAAGAATAATCCATCTATTAATCCTTGGGTTATTTACAACTTATCTATTCATCTAGATAAAAAATGTTTCATTTTCCTTCATAATTTGTTTTAAGTGTTTTAGTAACATAAGTATGGTTTCCTTTTTAGAAAGACAAGTTGATTTGTGAGAATTTTCGTCTTTTTAGTTTTAAAAACTAATTTAGACATTGATAATACAAATATTAGTGATTAATTTAAAGATAAATTTATAATAAAAATTATTTTAATTACCAAATTAATTATATCTTTTTATTTATAGTAGAAATTATTTTAATTATAAATAATTTTTAGTTTATAAATTAATATGTAAATTTGTTATTATAATGATTAATTATTTTTAATCATTAAAATTGATTATTATTTATAAATTTTGTTACAGTGTAACGTGTAACATCCCAATATCTCACGTCGGATAATTCATAATTTATATATTGTAACATTACATTTACGGTAATATCCCGTAATCTCACACTTATAAATTCATAATTAATATATGTCTACACATGTTTTAAACTCAGATTTCAACTATAAACTCATAAATATAATTCGAATTCTTCTAACTTATTCTTCTGTCTCTCTCTTCATTGGCATTGGATCAGACGACAATCCTTCATCTGCTCCCGTATAACGAATTATACGATCATCGCACATACCCAAACACAAAACAAACACAAACAAGTAGGGTGAGTTAACATCCAACAAATCATTTAAAACATGTATAATTACCTTGATATTGTTGTAAAAGCTGACAAAAGTAGAATAAAGATCACGAACAATATGCTTCCTGAGGCGTGTAGATCACTGTCCTTAAGGACTTATCCGCGGTGTATTGCGCAAGCCCCCCAGGATACAACAGGAACTTCTCAGATATTTCTGAGGATCTCAGAACTAGCAAGGAACTCTAAACAGAGTATAAGAATAACCCAGAATAATTTTAGAAGAAAAAGAAGACAAAAAGATTAGAGAATGAGAGAAAGAGAAGAGAGTGTAAATCTGTATTTGGAATGAAGAAGGCCACTCTATTTATAGAGTGGGAAATCAACAAAGATTGGCCTAAAGCCCAACCTCAATGGGAAAAATCCCGTGCCTCTCGGAAGTGGCTTTGACCATGAAGCAACAAATTAAACGTTGCATAACAAAAAAAATAACGTTGGCAACTGCATTACGAAACTTGCGCAACGTTATATTATATTTTGCAATATTATATTAATAAATAATAACAATCCCCCACATATTGCAAAAGATAAGAAACAATGATTGAAAGAAAGAAGAAATATCCTGGGTTCTATAAGATGTAATGCATCAGAGCTGGTATAGCAAGCTATATGAACCAGTCCTAGAACGAAAACTTAACACACAGTATAGTTGGTATAGCAAGCTATATGAACCAAAGATACTTGAGTGTGTTAGAGGTTTATCAATCACATTACACCCCCACAATCCTTGCTGTTATCGCTGTGATGCGCTTAATAGGCCATGCGCGTGCCCGGTATTCATGAGTGCTCTAGAGATCATGCCAAGATCTCATGCAAGCGGCCCCACTTGACACTCATATAGGTGATTTCATCAAATGTATGCTGCAAGTCATACACCACCCGTAAGGGATATGAAGATCATTAAAAACTTTGTTTAATTACAAAGTTTAACCTCTCAATTATGCAGTCTCTAGCACTTTCACACACACCATAGGAATGGACATATTTGATTTAAAATCAAATTAGTGCTATTAGAACTAACAAATGACTTGTTTTTACCCATATGAACCTTATTCATGGGATCTCCAGTCACAAAGGTTGGGTTACCATCACTTGTTTGTTTGCTAGTGGCTTAAGTCCCATTCCCCTCGATGTTTCTAAGATCATATTTCTTCCCAAGGGTTTTGTCAGAGGATCGGCTAGATTCCTTTCTGACTTCACATAGTCAATGGAAATAGTTCCACTCTTTAGCAGCTGCTTCACCAAATTATGTCTCAATTGAATATGTCTATTCTTTCCATTGTAATTCTTGTTTTTAGCTATAGCTATTGCCGATTGGCAATCACAGTGTATTGACACCGATGGGGTTGGTTTCATTCCTAGTGGAATGTTTGCTAAGAAGTTTTTCAACGACTCAGCCTCACTTCCAGTCATCTCAAGAGCTACAAACTCAGATTCCATTGTTGATCTTGCAATAATAGTTTGTCTGGAAGATCTCCATGTAATCGCACCACCCCCAAGTGTGAATACATAACCACTAGTGGATTTTGTCTCATCTGAATCAGAGATCCAGTTAGCATCACTATACCCTTCTAGTACAGCGGGAAATCCACTATATTCAATGGCATAATCCATTGAACCTCTTAAGTATCTCATAAGCCTGGAAAGTGCATCCCAATGTTCTTGATTTGGACATTGAGTGTACCTACTTAGTCTACCTACTGCATAAGCAATATCGGGTCTAGAAAAGCTCATCAAGTGCAGTAAGCTCCCAATTATCTGGGCATACTGAGGCTGAGATAATGATTCTCCTCTATTTTTCATTAATTTGGAGTTAGCATCATAAGGGGTACTCACGGGTTTGAAATCATAATACCCAAACTTCTTAAGAAGCTTCTCAATGTATTGTTCTTGGGATAGTAATATACTATCTCCCTTCCTTATGATTCTAACACCTAAAATTACGTTGGCTTCACCCATGTCTTTCATTTCAAAGTTCGATCCTAGAAATAATTTAGTTCTAGTAACAATCTCATTGCATGTACCAAAAATTAACATGTCATCCACATACAAACATATAATAACACAATCACCATTTTCAAATTTAGAGTACACACATTTATCAGCATCATTAGGTGAAAAACCATCACATAACAATACATTATCTAGTTTTTCATGCCACTGTTTTGGTGCTTGTTTCAATCCATACAAAGATTTTAAAAGTTTACATACCTTATTCTCTTGACCAGGTACAACACACCCTTCAGGTTGAGTCATATAAATTTCCTCTTCTAAATCACCATTTAGAAAAGCAGTTTTAACATCCATTTGGTGTATCACTAGCTTATGGATTGCTGCTAAAGCTAACAACACTCGAATAGAGGAAATCCTAGTCACAGGGGCAAAAGTATCAAAGTAATCTATGTTGGGTTTTTGAGTAAAACCTTTTGCTACTAATCTTGCTTTATACTTCTCTATAGATCCATCAGGATGATACTTTTTCTTAAAGATCCACTTACAACCAATGGGTTTTGCTCCTTTAGGCAAATCTACTAAGGTCCAAGTATTATTTTTCTGAATTGATTCAATTTCAGTCTTAATGGCTTTATCCCACTGTTTTGCATCAGGAGCACTAATGGCTTCTACAAAGTTACTTGGATCATTATCAACTAGATAGGTATAGAAATCATTACCAAATGAAGTTTCCTTCCTCTGTCTTTTACTTCTTCTTAATTCCTCACACAAGGCATCACTATTATTATTATCTTCTATAGGTTGAGACGTCTCACTAACCTTTAAAGGAAAAACATGTTCAAAAAACTCAGCGTTTTTCGTCTCCATTATAGAATTTCTTTCAAGTGTATCACTTTTAAGAACTAGAAACCTATAGGCAGCACTATGTTCAGCATAACCTAAGAACATACAATCAGAGGTTTTAGAGCCTATTTTCCTTTTCTTAGGATCGGGTAACATCACCTTAGCTAGGCACCCCCACACTCTTAAATATTTAAGGTTAGGTTGATAACCTCTCCACATCTCATACGGAGTTTTACCAGTTTTCTTATGAGGTATTCTATTTTGTAAAAAACACGCAGTAAGCAAGGCTTCTCCCCAAAGGTTATCAGGTGCACTAGAACTAATAAGCATAGCATTCATCATCTCCTTAAGTGTTCTATTTTTTCTCTCAGCTACTCCATTAGACTCAGGTGAATACGGTGGGGTTACTTCATGGATGATTCCTTCTTTAACACAATAGTCATTAAATAACACATATTCACCACCTCTATCTGATCTAATCCTCTTAATTTTCTTATTCAATTGATTTTCTACTTCTGCTTTATAGGTAAGAAACACATCAAAGGCTTCATCTTTATGTTTGATTAAGTATACTTTGGTGTATCTAGAATAATCATCTATAAAGGTCACAAAATAATTTTTACCTCCTCTAGACATTGTTTGTTTCAAATCAGCTAAATCAGTATGAATTAACCCTAACAATTCAGTTTGGCGTTCTACAGAGAAACATGTTTTCTTTGTTATTTTAGATTCTACACATATATCACACTTACTACTCTGTTTATCATGCATATTAATTAATCCTAGTTGTTTTAATTTCATAACATAGGAAGAATTTAGATGTCCTAATCTAGCATGCCATATATCATATGAATCAATAATATAAGCAGAAGAAGATGATTCATTAATATTTTCAGAAATGTTAAGTACAAAGAGACCCTGATCACAATATCCCTTCCCCACAAAAACATTATTTTTTGTCATTACAATCTTGTCAGACTCGAATGACACTTTAACCCCCACTTTTCCCAGTAGTGCTACAGAGATTAAATTAACTCTGATTGATGGCACATGTAGCACATCACTCAAGGCCAGAGTCTTTCCAGATGTGAGTTTGAGAAGAACTTTCCCTTTTCCCAGAACAGGAGTGGTCCTGGAATCACCGAGGTAAACGAGTTCTTCTCCATCCCCTACACTAGTGTAAGAGGTAAAAGCACTTCTGTTTGCACAGATATGCCTAGTAGCACCAGAGTCTACTACCCACTTGCTCACATTGGTCATCAGATTTACTTGAGAAACAACCGCAGCAATAATGTCATCTCCTTCGACTATATTAGCCTTAGGAGGATTGTCGTTTCTTACTCTGCGTCTGCACTGCGGTGCATGATGGCCTGGCTTCCCACATACGAAGCAATTTCCTTTCTTCTTAAAGGTGGGGTTAGATGTGTTGGGGCGAAATTTTCGAAAATTATTTTTCTTATTGTGATCAGGTTTGTGTTCGTACCTTTTTGGAGCAGGTTTGTCTTCTACCATGTTTGCTTTTGCAGACAATGCTTTGGCCCTCACAGCAACAGATTCTTTCCTGTTGGTATCTTCAATAATTATGTGAGTGATCAGCTCTGAAAGTGACATTTGCTTGTGCCTATGTTTTAGTTGTTGCTTGTAATCAGTCCAGGAAGGCGGCAATTTCTCGATCAGAAGCTCTGAAAGAAACTCATCTGGAAGAAGAACGTTCTCTCCTTTGATATCTTCGAGTAGCTTGTGGTACTCATTAATTTGCGACTTTATGTCCTTATCTTCAACCATTTCCCAGCGATAGTAATTCCCAATGATGAATCTTTGTCTGACTATATCTTCAGCAGTGTATTTGAGAATCAACGAATCCCAAATTTCTTTCGCTTCCTTATAGGAACAGTATACATCGAACAAATCGTTAGAGAGTGCACTAAGTAAAGTATGACGACATACCTTGTTTGCATGAACCCAATCTTCAACTTGTTTTGAATTTGGAGGGTGACTGGAGTCGGGTTTTGAAGATGAAAGAGCAAAAGCGACTCCGTACATGTCTAAGAGAGTCGACACGCGTTCTTGCCAGCGCCGGAAATTCTGACCAGAGAAGACTTCAATTTTTGATACATCCGGGAAAGGTTTCGCGAAGACCGTCTGAGTTCCGGAAACATTATTCTGATTCTCCGGGATTGAGTTGTTGTTGTTGTCAGCCATAAGTCCTTAAGATTGTTGTAAAAGCTGACAAAAGTAGAATAAAGATCACGAACAATATGCTTCCTGAGGCGTGTAGATCACTGTCCTTAAGGACTTATCCGCGGTGTATTGCGCAAGCCCCCCAGGATACAACAGGAACTTCTCAGATATTTCTGAGGATCTCAGAACTAGCAAGGAACTCTAAACAGAGTATAAGAATAACCCAGAATAATTTTAGAAGAAAAAGAAGACAAAAAGATTAGAGAATGAGAGAAAGAGAAGAGAGTGTAAATCTGTATTTGGAATGAAGAAGGCCACTCTATTTATAGAGTGGGAAATCAACAAAGATTGGCCTAAAGCCCAACCTCAATGGGAAAAATCACGTGCCTCTCGGAAGTGGCTTTGACCATGAAGCAACAAATTAAACGTTGCATAACAAAAAAAATAACGTTGGCAACTGCATTACGAAACTTGCGCAACGTTATATTATATTTTGCAATATTATATTAATAAATAATAACAGATATAAACATCATATAATAATTATGTTCGACACCCTCATACCACAATTCCTATTAGACACTCGTCTCACAATACCCAATAGACACCACAATACCCAATAGACACTCATCCGGATGATACGTTGATGAGCGGTCACGGGAGGTTATGCACTTGGAATGACTTCTACTTCTTCTTACAAATACACTTCCAAAATACTTCATACCATTCACAAGGTTAGTCCCCTCACTATGTCCAAAACCGGCACATAGACCAGGACCTCCTGCTCCTCTCACCACATAATTCATCCCTCTCTACTTGAGACTGGATTATTATTAGAGTATCAGGATAGCCTCCAACTACGGGACCCTCAACATCAACATATACACAAATACCATAATATTACTGAATCTCTCCACGAGACTCATACCATACTCATATTCCTCAACTCACATTATACCCCTACAAAATCTCCCTATGTCACTTATATCATGTTTAGATGCATAAATTCAATTGCAATATAATAAAATGCAATTATCACAATTATAATTCATAATTCCATATCTACCACAAAAACATGAATTCATCAAACATTTCCATTCCAACAAGATATATTGCACAATATTTTAACAATACAAAATCTGTTAAATAGGATTTAAGTTAAAAACTTGTCGAGTAGACTTCCAGGAAAGAGAGGTGCGTCACAATGGACAACTTAAGTACCAAGTCTTTCCTTAGCCAAAGTGTTCCTCAACTAGTTTTTAACAAATTTCTTATTTACAGATTCAAAACAACAACATATAATATTAACACCGAATTTCAATATAGATAAACATACAGTAAGCATTAACAGTATTCATACAGAATTTCAATATATGAATAGTAATAAAACAATACTAAGTTATAATATAAAAGCATAGAAATACTAAATCATAATATAAAAGCACAGAAAAGTTAGCTCCCCTACCTCTATTCCAGACTTAATCTCCTGCTCCGAATTTGTTTCCCCCGAAACCCTTCAGAACCTCTACTCTTCTTGCAACTAAAAATTTTTCCTAACTCTTTCTTCTCTATTTCTCAAGCTCTCACTTGATTTCTCTTCTCTTGGTGCAAAATAACCTTCCCTCCTATGGCTATTTATAGGTAAAAAAAAATTTACTATTCATTAATATTTTAATATTATTTATTATTTTAATATTATTTAAAAATAATAGTTCAATCATTTTCTCACCAAATCTGATCCTAATTTCTACCTACTACTTTCTTCCATGCTAAGAAATCTTAATGCTGAAAATTTATTTTTACTATTTACTTTTTACTATTTACTATTTACTTTTTACTATTCAATTTAAAAAAATTTAATAAATAAGTTACCAAAAATTTGAACCTCTCCTTCTAAAATTACTATAATTTTATATCCAAAATTTACAATTTTCTATCCATTAAAATTATTATTAATAATAAAATACTAAAATTTACTACTATATATATATATATATATATATCTTTTTTTTTTTTCATGAATCTTACATAACGTAAGAAAAAAAAGTTATTTTTTATTTTAATTTAAAAATATTTAAAGAATAAATATAAAAAAGAAACGTGTCATTATATATATATTTGAAAATTTTTTAAGATTGAAGAAATGATATAAAAATAATTTATGAAAATTTATGTTATTTTATGAGTCTTACACGGTGTGCACTGTATAAAGAGATGTTTCACTTGCTAGAATGAAAATTATCTAATTTATTTGGTACTATATATATAAGTTTTAACGCCGAAAAGGACCGTACATAACTCGACCAAATCAAATCAAATAATTACAGAAAGGAAAGGTCATCTTTTAAAATCAGCTAGTGGTTATTGATTAATGTCTCCTTTTCAATATTCCACCTCTGGCATTTTCAACAAATTGCGATAAAAATAAAACATATAAATGGTTACAGAGTTCTTCTCACAATCAACTTACAAAGCCTAACCACAACCATATCACATGTGTCAATTTCAGTGTAGTATAGGTGTATTTGGGCTATATTTAGACATGTCTTTTCATAACTATTTATAGACGAAAAACAATATTTTTTTTTATAATTTTAAACCAACTTATACATAAATAAAAAATCTAATTTAAACAATTTTGAAGTTCTTTAACGAATTAACATATAAAAATTTCTTTACTAGAGTATCATATAATGCACAGATTAATGTCTAATGCTAACAATTAATATAAAATAAGTTTTATAAATTGATTTATTAAATAGATTTTTGTTTTTCTGTTTATGAAAACAAATTCTTCAAAACATATACTTTTTACTCTGTTCTTATCTTGTATACTCTTTTTCTTTCTTCCTTCTGTTATGAGGCAAAACTGAGTTTAGCCAGCATCCAAACCGTACACTCCTTCTCCAGTGGTTTATACATTTGATAGTCAAAATAAAGTGAAAAGAAATAAAAATAATAAATAAATAAAATTGATTTCAGAAAATAAAAAGCTAATCTGTCTTTAACTTTTTTTTATTTCTCTTCTTATTTTTCATACAAATATGCTTTATTTTATATAATATTTTCCATTTTCCCTCTTGCTTCACTTGTGCAGCAAAAAAGCAATACTACGGATAAAGATGATGAGTTGAGAGTGAAAGAGCTCTCTAGTAGTTTTGTTGCGTGACTTTCATGAGTATAGTAAATGTCAAGTGACAGTATATCACTGTCGATTTACACTATTTAAATATTCAATTATGTTTAATTATCATATCATACATGGTAACGTTAGCATACATAGCTTTCACCAATGATGGGACATTCTATGGCTAGCTCGTACATGGTAGCAAATTACTATAAATTTATTTGTTTAGTCCTGATGTTTATGATTAAGCAAAATAAGACCATAAGGGCAAAATCTATTTGATGATATTTTTAATTGAGAGTCTTAAAATTGCGAGATGATAATTAATGTATGTTGCTCTTGTTATATTTTCTTTCTTGATCCGTAAAGTATTGATTAAGCTGATTAATAAAAATTATGTACTAGTTTTATTAACATGTTCTATACAATGAATAATCCCTACAGTGAGTCAACTAGTATAAATAAAATTTTAATATTTTGTTTTATATAAATTATGTAACAATTATTTTATTTTAACATTTTACATTTTTATTGTATCATACATACGGTTGACGATAAAATTAAAATAAATTAAACAAATATAAGATTCACATTAAATAAACATATTAAAGTTAAACATTTCATTGAAAACAACATAAAATACATTATTATTTAAATTACAACAAAAAAAATTATAACAATTAATGAATGTTAAATGTAGGTAAGAGAATTGACTTAAGAATTCAAGCATGAAAAAAACAACAAAATAAAATACAATAAAAGAGTTTAATATGGTTTAATAATCGATACGTAAACTTTAAGATAGTCGATTGATCGAAAGTTAAATCCTATGAAGATTGAGAATCCAAGACTAATAGCACATAGAATGTTTACAAGGTGTGTTAAGTAAGAGTAATCTTTATTGATAAAAGACTTATTATTGACAAATATTTATAAGCATAAGAAAACTATTTATAATCATTAAAAAATAGTAGCCACTTAACATATTTAATTCACATGTTTAAAGAGTTATATGTCTAGTAAGTATTTCTAAAGAAGGATTTTTTTTTTTACTTTTTTAATATTTGACTTTGAATTTGTGTGCTACAAAATTTGATATATTCTGTTTTTAAAGGTCACCGACATAATATAGTATAGTCCATAAACTTTAGAAAAAATATAAAAAAAAAGTCAGTTTAATAAATAAAATTCAAAATTAGTTTGTCAGCATATTAATCGTCTTATTCACGAACTTTGTGGTCTGAATATAGATCTAGAGAGAACATAATTTATTTTACAAACTGAACTTATTTATTCGTCTAAAATATGAGTTTTGTGGTTCTTAGACTAATGATAGATTAAAAGTTTGATCTAAAATTAAAATAGAGATTAAGTTAGATTGGAAAATAACTAATACAAAAATATTTGAAAGTATATAAAATCAACTTAAGACAAAACCCTTTGAAGAAAAAGAAAATTGAAAGATTGTGTAACTAAAAGTTTAACGGGAATTCTATTTACATAAACTGGTGAAAATTAAAAATAAAAAATATTACTAAATAATACGTGATATATCTTTAAAATTGTTTGCTAAATTTTTCAAAAAAAAATAATTAAGTCAATATTTTTTTTAAATTGAAACATATTTAAAACAAAAAATAAAAGTGAGATCCACTTATAACTTTTCAATTAAAATAGAGATGAAAGAATTAACTAAGTTACACAGAATTCAAAATAATGTGACCATGTCATTTTTACTTTCACATTATCTATCCTGGATTTATATCCAATATATAAATAACTTTCATTACCCCGTAACTCTTCATTTCAAACAATATTCCAATTCAAACATAAATATATTCAAAATCTAAGAACCTAAAATAATCCAAATATAACATAATTTAAGTATATGATAAAAGATCATTCTTTTTTAACTGATTCACAAGATTGATAATGTACCAGTAAAGACCGGACGCCAAATAGGAGGGACGTCCATGTAACCACATTGGACCCAAGAATACACTTCTGCTTACCATTAGGAAGGGCTGGGCACGGCAGGCCGGACGCACGTACGACCACGATCACGTAACATTACCGCTTGCCACCCGTGGGAAAAAGCAACTCACGTGTAGCCGGCCGGTCATACCGCTGACCAGCTGGGTTGCCTGTATGTGTCGGCCGGCCATGAGGCCAAGCCTCGCGAGACCGGCCGGTCATATCGTTAATTAACTTAGTTTAAGGTAAGTAGTGGTTAAAAGCTATTGGACTGAATTTGGGCTGTGATTAACTTTTCACTAATCCCAAGCCCGCGAAAATTATAAATACAGATCCAAGGTGAGTGGTAGATAGGTTGCATTTACTGCACATTTATTACTGTTCAATAGAACCTTTTGCAGGTCTCCCCCCGGACGTACGGGGTAGGAAATCGAAGAGTGAGAAGAGCCGGACGTACGGAGAGCGAACAGGAGAGGACGTGGAGATATTGGTCTACGCAACCCCTCACATCTGAAACAGATAACATTTTTAAAATACACTAATAAGTTTTAAAAGTCTTTCTAGATTATCTTTATTAATATAATGAGAAATTTGATTATTGAATTTTAGTTTTCTATTAATTTCTATTTTTTTTTCATCTATATAGGTACGTAATTTTTTTATAATATATATTTTTGTTTTTGTGTACGATGTATTTTAATCATTAATTTAATATAATATTTTCATGTTTTTTTTTGTTTTTTTTCTTTTCTTTTTTAATTTTTTTAACAAAATATTATATGAATGCTTATTTAAATAACAAATTCATAAAAAAAATAAAAAATCTATAGTACCAATAAAAAGTTGGAAATCTAATAGGTCAAAATGAATTTTAAAATATTTAACTACGATAAGATTTTTAAACAAATAAGGTAGGAGAAGAAATCTTAGAAAGAAATAAAAAAATGAAAGAAAGGAAGAAGAAAAGAAAAAAAAAAGGAATGAAGAGCGTGCAGCGTTAAAGAGTGTATGGTTGGAATGTTGTTTATTTAAAATACAAATATAACTATATTGTAGGGTTTAGTATGATAAAGTTATAGACATAGAGAAAGAAAGAGAAATAAATCCCTTTTAAATCTCAAGAATCACAAATTTGCATAAGATCAAAATTTAAATTTGTGTTCGTTTAGATAAACATACGTGGGAAGTGAAAAATCCTTATATTAATGTAGTGTTTCACTTTCACTTTATTCTTCGAGAAAATTAATTTATTCTCTCCTTTCACCTTTTCTACTCCTTATGATAGAAAAATATTAATAAATAATAGGTCTTTGTTGAATCGGTTTAGATTTAAGAGAAGAATCAATTATATTTAATTGGATTTGTTAAAGTTACTTTCTCTTTTTAGAAATCAATTAAAATCACTGATTTGATTTAACTGACTACACATTATATTCTATTCCTATACATTATGTTTCTATGCTTTTTCTTTATATCTATTATCTATTTTACATGAAATAATTTAATTTTATGTTATGTAAAAATGTAAAAAAAATTATGTTTGTTTTTAATAGCTAATAATTATTTTATTTGAAATATTTAAATTTTAGTCTAAATATGTCTTTTGTTCATGTAAAACAAGTGATTTTTTATTTTGATTCTTGCAAAAGAAATTCTTTTTGCCTTTTGTCCTTATGGAATTCTGGTTCTTAATATATTATATTACATAGCACTAATTAACTATACTTCAACACGATGTTAAATCACCATTTTAAGTAATACATACTGTTGTTGTGATATAATGTTAATATAAATGTCTTGTTAAAATAAATTTTAAGATTTGTAAAATAAATGTTATTCGTATATCTTAAAATGAATATTAAAAACTAAAAAATGATTATTAAAATTTTTGGAAGGATGAAAATAAAATAAAAAACTTTTAATGACTAAAACCAAAATTCCCACATTTTATAAGGATTAAAAATAATATGCAAATGACAAAAATACTATAAGTAGTTAAATTCAGTTTTTCAAAGAAGCTTTTAAATAGAAAAAACTTTATTCCATATTTTGTAAACAATTTTTAAGTTGAGAAATTTTAGTATGATGTGAGTATGAGTATACGATAAAAATCTAATGAATTTTCTCATAAAGGGTAAAACACAATTTAAGGTTTAGTAAAAAAATAAAATAAAGAGCAAATGAAATACGGAATAAAAAACAAAAATTTGTGTACTTGTTTGTCTTACCTAGAAATTATATAAAGTTATTGATCAATAAGTTAATAAGTTAAGTTCCATATTAATTCAATATATTCTGAGATCATGATTGACTTACAACATTAATACTCTTTTATTAGTTTTTTCAAACTAAACACGCAAATATTACTTTACAATTTTTTCCTTTCTTTATACATTAAAAAAGAGATTGAGATTAGTCCTTGTCTTGCATTTTTCTTTCTTTCTATAAAGTTGGAGCATTAAAGGTCACACAATTACTTCGTTAAGAGTTGCATTAATTGAATAAATTTGAACTGCTTTTGATATGTTTTAGATGCTTGTCTTCAACTTCTTTTCTACCATTAGTACTTCACAATTTATTATTATATGGTAAATTGTTTTGAAAGACATAATGTTGCAATTGTCATTTTCATTATGCATGACACTTTTTTATACAACTTTGACTTTAAAATTTTAAACTCTAAAATAAGGCATGAAGTCTTTTTAATATGAACATAACTTTTATTTGAAATGTATCATTAAAAAAAAAATAGACAAATGAAGTACTACTTAAAAGATAATATTAGATTAAAATTTTTGCGTGATATAATGCTTAAAAGATGCAAGCATGCTTCTACGTACTGACTAGAAGAGCACTTTAATATATGCATGAAATCAATGTTTATTGAAGATAAACATCCAAATTTTATATAAAAACTTATTTGTGTACAGGAGGAAAAAGAAGAAAACTTATATGAAAATATTTTATTTATTTATATATATTATATTAAATACCATCTCAATATCATTAAGAATAATTTAAACACCTTAACTTCAATAAATACGATTTTTAGCCTTGATTACCAAACATTGTAATTGATTATCGCGCATTATTTATTAAAAATTAATAAAAGTATTAAAGTTGTAAGAGGTTGACGACTTCAACACGAGAAATCGTGCACCCCACACACTTTCTTTTTAATTTCTTTATTAATTAAAATAATTTATAATTTGTAAATAGTGCTTTTAAATGTATTTAAAATAATGTAAATTATATCTCAATAATATTTAAAAATTATATTTCATTATAATTTATTTTTTTTGAATTTTAATTATTATGTTATATTTTTTTTGGATTATAATTAATTAGTAATAATTTTTTCATTATAAACTATTTAAATTAATAAAAAAGTTTTATAGTTGAAAATGTTTGGAGGGTTGACGACTTCTTTAGTTAAAGTATCCCTTCACACTTTTATTTTTTTATTATTTAAATGTATATAAATTTTTTTAAATTATATATAATTAATAATTAAAGTTTTTTAATATTATTTAATAAATAAATTTTATTGTTTTAATGATTTTTGTAATTAAATTAATTTTTTTAGAAAATGATTTCAATTAAATAATTTCTAACCATAATTATTGTAATTACATAAATAAAAATGCATAAATTTATTATATTTCATTATAAATTATTTTTTTATTATAATTAAATTTATTATATTAAACAAAAATAAATTTACTTATATTTCATTATAAATTAAATTTAAATAAAATAAATTTACTTAAATTTAATAAATTTACTTAAATTTAATTTATAATGAAATATAAGTAATTTTTTTTAATATAATAAATTTAATTAAATTAATTATAATAAAAAAATAATTTATAATGAAATATAATAAATTTATGCATTTTTATTTATGTAATTACAATAATTATGATTAGAAATTATTTAATTGAAATCATTTTTATAAAAGATTTAATTTAATTACAAAAATAATTAAAACAATAAAATTTATTTATTTAATAATATTAAAAAACTTTAATTATTAATTATATATAATTTAAAATGTTTTATATACATTTAAACACATTATTTAAAAATTATAAATCATTTTAAATAATGAAGAACTAAAAAAATAAAAGTGTGAAGGAGTACACAACTTCAAGAAGTGGTCAATCCTCCAAACATTTTCAACTATTAAACTTTTTTATTAATTTAAATAATTTATAAAGAAAAAATTCTTATTAATTAATTATAATTCGAAAAAGAAATATAATATAATAATTAAAATTAAAAAAAATTATAATGAAATATAATTTTTAAATATTAATTAGATATAATTTACATTATTTTAAATACATTTAAAAACATTATTTACAAATTATAAATCATTTTAATTAATAAAGAAATTAAAAAATAAAAAAAAAGGTAAAAGTGTGTGGGTGCACGACTTTGAAGTCGTCAACTCCCTACAACTTCAACTTTTTTATTAATTTTTAATGAAAAAAAGGCGTGGTAATTGATTACAGTGCTTGGTAATCGTTTACCACGGCCAAATCGTTTTTGGGGTGCACGACTTCAACCTTGGTAAATGCTAGAGGGTGAAGTCGTGCACGACTTCTTCATTTGAAGTCGTTTGGTCCCCTACGACTTGCCCATTCTTGTAATTGGAAATTTTTTTTTCCAAATCTGTAATTTCTTCCTCAAATTTGTCTAATTTCGTATAAAATCCGAGTTATAACACTAAATACCTTTCCCAGCCTCAAGCTCTTATTGTAAAGATTGGACATAAAAAAAATTCAATTTTTTTACTATGGTATTTTATGTTTAAGATGCATGATCAATTTTTAACGAATATTTTAACCAAAATCAAACAAAAATAATCGCTTAATTCTTATGATTTTTTTTATCAATTGTTTCTATTTTAAGCATAGATTAAGATTGACTGGATGAGTATGATTATCATTCGATGTGTAACTACTTTGATCAACTAATAAGATTGTGCTCAGATGATTAATTAAGATGGTTAGTAATTTGATTTAAACTATTAAGATCATTAGTAGTTTGATTTGAACAATTAGATTTGTTAATAGTTTGATTTCAACTATTGAGATAGTTAGTAATTTGATTTGAACTATTATGATTGTTAAAATTTCAATTTAACTATTAGGATCGTCATTAATTCAATTTGAACGATTGAAATTGTCAATAATTTGATTTGAACGATTAAGATCGTTACTATTTTTGAATTGAATGATTAAGATCATTACTATTTTAATTTGAATAAAATTGTTAGTAATTTGATTTGAATGATTATGATAGTTTAGTAATTTGATGGGAACTATCGTCTTATTTTTTTCCGATTCGAGAAGTATACTTGTTTCTGCAACCTTTTTTATGCCTCATAAAAACCTTACAGAAAAAAATATATTATGATAAAAAAGAAGATTAACAATCCACGTTAAAGGCTATTATAGGATGACTTTTTCATCAAACAACTCTAATTGACAAGTCTTTCTCCAAAGCTTCACATACTTCATAAGGAGTTGTCTATATTGACTATAAATAATTAGACTTGGTTTATTTTCTTACTCGTGTGACATTATCCTTCTAATTATCTCATTTCTTAATGTCCTCGTATAAAAAAATAAACAAAATATTTTTTTTTTTTAAAAAGTGTAACGTACGACTAATTTATTTATCTCATAATGAGCGTGAAAAGATTCTAAGCTAACAAGTCAAAATATTCTAACTAATAAGTACGAATACCTTAAGTCTATGTTATCCTTTTCTATTTGTTTACTATCCTTATTAAGGGATTATTCTAATACAAAGATTTCCTTTTTATTATTTGTATTTATTAATTGAGATACTATTTTAATATCATTTTACCGCCTTTATATATATATATATATATATATATATATATATATATATATATATATATATATATATATATATTATGGTTACATAAATAAAGTATTGATCCGGGTATAGATGGAGATGAACCACTACACTACACCATCAAGTGATGGACTTAAAATTTGTGATCCAACGGATAAAATCGAGTAGATGCGATAAGAAAAAGTTATATATTTATTTACAACAAAAATGAATATAAGAAAGAAAAGAAAAAGAAAAAAAAAAGCAGCTTGAGATAAAAGAAGCTGAAACCGTTACACCTGGGAAGGAAGAGGGAGAAGGAGTGATGATATGGCTAGGTACAAAGTGTGTGTGAAATTTAGGTGCCAAGCCAAAAAGCAAGCAGTTGAGAAAGGTCCCATCCGTGCGCGACAGCAGAATCAAACCCACTTACTCTTATTCTTGGTGCAATAAATGAAACCCCATTTTGCTTCCTACCTTAGCTAGCTGTATCATTGCCTCCTCAATCATTTATTTCCACACACCTCAAAACAAAATATCACCATTTTTTTTCAGGTTCAACTTTTAAGCAAGCGTCACACTAATTAGGTGTATTAGTCGCCATGGAGTAACCTAGTTAGAGGTTAATCCTACAAACAAAACAAGGAAAATGAAATTTAAGATGTCGACTTTGGCATCAACATCTTAAAGGGACCCTATATTTCTGTGTAATTTTACATAAAGCTGTCGTACGCCACCTTTTAACCACTCCAATTCTCTCTCCTGTGCCCCTGTTATGTTATCATCTACCTCGTGCTTAGATTCCCAATAGACGCACTTGTCAAATTATTTTTACTATAATATTCTTCTTCTCCTGCATCACCACGAGGGGATGCAGTATATCTGTAATTCTCTATATGACTCCATTGCCAAGTGTCAACCATATAACATAATTCAATTCCTTTCTGCTCTACGAGTCCTCTCTTGTCACGCGACACCACGTGACTTTTTTTTTCTTTCTTTTTAGTTCCTGTTTAAATTAACTCAAGTTAGTTTAAAGATCAAATGGATGTATGGTTCTTACATGACAATTTTTGAGCGGTGCTATTGGTTTATGTTTGTCATTTGAGATGGGTTTGATCTTAAATAATCCGAGATTCTCAGGACAAATGGAGGGTGTCATAGATCGCATCATGGATGAACAAGTTTTGCGAAAAGGAGCAGGTTTTTGTATTCATGAGAATGAGAATCCTATCAGGGTTTGATTTTTTTAAGTATGGATCAGATCCAAAGTTTATTATGCTTGACAGGGTAAATAGGAGCAACATCTGAATCACAGGAGAGTGTAGCAGCATAGCATCAAGTCCACTCCCAAAACATATTCTGTATAAATAAATAAAAATTCAAATCTAATTAAAATCTATGGCTCACACCCTTTATTCGAAAGTTTTATTTTCCTTTCAAAATAATAAATTATTGCATATGGACTCTGCATCCTGTGTCGCCTGTAGTAAAAAAGAGTAAAGCTTTATTCTGATCAACGCAACGCTAGCAGCTAATTCAAAACAGAAGAAGAGAAAACAAGAACTATTCATGATGCACTGCGTGGGTTTTATGAAGCAGCATTTACACAAGTATTCAAGACCCTCTCGGAGAGTGTACAAGTTTTCTTCTTCTTTTCTTCCTTCTCTTAAAATTAAATAAAAATGGATTAATTTAAAAGTGTTTTATAGGAAGAAATGAGGAAACAAATTCATACGAGAAAGGAAAGTGAGAACTTAAGTAGTTTAAGCAATAAGAATATTTACTTTCACATGATGTTACATATAAAACCAACGTATTTCCTGTTTAAAGAAGAGTATCAAATCTGTCGTTATCATATGAAAACCGTATGTTTCTTTGGGCCATGATTAAGAGGTTATAAGGTCATCAATAGCATAAGCCTAAAATATTAGCTCTTAAATCTAATTAGGTTATATTTAGATTTAACTAAATATACCTTTCAATACAAAATGGAGAGTCAGACTCAAAACTAGTTGGCCAAGGACAGAATGTGTCGTGGTAGACAAAATGAGCCTGCCCATATTTTTAGGATATAATTCGTCTCATCCATGTCACTAAAAAATCCAAGAGAAAATGAGAGCTTATTTTATAACAAAGCTACATCAAAAGATAAACGGTTGATATTGAAACAAAATTTAGAAAGAAAGGCACTCACCCACCCATCCCATCTCTGTTATGTTACTCATTCTCAAAATTTTAAACTGTTATAATTCTTCTACTACCCACCCACCCCTGCACTCCACTTCAACATAAACAAATACTTATAGACAACCATCTAAAATTCCATTTCTTCCTGCAGAAACATCATGGCCTAGCTGTTTCTTGGATCCGGAGATTCTGGGTTATTTTAATTTGTATATAATAACTCTTTTTTTATAAACACAGTAACCCACAAGACATGATTTGGTTCCTTCCCGTTGTTCCTCCCTAGGCTCAAACCTTTCTGCGTGTTCTTTCATTGGAGTTCGTAGCTTAGTTGTAATGCCTGTAAATCCATGGACCCTCTTCTTCTTATGCATTTCCCTTATGCTCCCACTCCATTTTCTCACAGTTGCTGCAGTGAACCAACAAGGGGAGGCTCTTCTATCATGGAGGAGAACCCTGAACGGGTCCCTGGAGGTATTGAGTAACTGGGACCCAGTTCAAGTCACCCCATGTAGCTGGTATGGAGTGAGTTGCAACACGAAGAACGAAGTAGTACAGCTGGATCTGAGGTATGTGGATTTGCTTGGAAGACTGCCCAGTGATTTCACCTCATTGCTTTCCTTAAGCAGTCTGATCTTAGCCGGAACCAATCTCACGGGTTCAATTCCAAAAGAAATAGGTTACCTTGTGGAACTCAGCTACTTGGACTTAAGTGACAATGCCTTGAGTGGCCAAATACCAAGTGAGCTATGTTACTTGCCTAAACTTGAGGAACTCCATCTCAACTCCAATGATCTCGTGGGGTCCATTCCAGTTGCAATTGGAAACCTCACAAAGTTGCAGAAGCTGATCCTATATGACAACCAACTCAGCGGGGAAATTCCTACCACAATCGGCAACCTTAAGAGCCTTCAAGTGATAAGAGCAGGAGGAAACAAGAACCTGGAGGGTCCTCTACCACAAGAAATTGGCAACTGTTCCAGTTTAGCGATGTTGGGTCTTGCTGAAACAAGCCTCTCAGGTTTTCTGCCACCAACTCTTGGCCTTCTGAAGAACCTTGAAACCATTGCCATTTACACTTCCTTACTCTCCGGTGAAATACCACCTGAACTTGGGGACTGCACAGGGCTCCAAAACATTTACCTTTACGAGAACTCTCTCACTGGATCAATACCAAGCAAGTTGGGAAACCTTAAAAACCTCGAAAACCTTCTACTGTGGCAGAACAACCTAGTTGGTACCTTGCCCCCCGAGATTGGCAACTGTGAGCGGTTGTCAGTGATTGACGTGTCAATGAACTCACTAACCGGAAGCATTCCCAACACTTTCGGGAACTTGACATCATTGCAAGAGCTCCAACTCAGTGTAAACCAGATTTCGGGGGAGATTCCAGGAGAACTGGGGAAGTGTCAGCAACTCACACATGTGGAGCTTGACAACAATCTCATCACTGGTACCATACCTTCCGAATTAGGAAACCTTGCTAATTTAACGCTCTTGTTCTTATGGCACAACAAGCTGCAAGGTAACATTCCCTCTTCCCTTTCCAATTGTCAAAACCTAGAGGCTATTGATCTGTCACAGAATGGATTAACGGGTCCCATACCCAAGGGGATATTCCAGCTCAAGAATCTCAACAAGCTTTTGCTCCTATCCAATAACCTCTCAGGGAAAATTCCATCTGAAATTGGGAATTGTTCTTCCCTAATTCGATTCCGAGCCAACGACAACAACATCACCGGGAACATTCCCTCGCAGATTGGGAATCTCAACAATTTGAATTTCCTTGACCTAGGGAATAATCGGATTTCCGGCGGTATCCCGGAGGAGATATCTGGCTGCCGGAATCTCGCATTTCTTGATATACATTCGAACTTTCTCGCCGGAAACCTACCAGAAAGTTTGAGCCGGCTTAATTCGCTTCAGTTTCTCGATGTTTCCGACAACATGATCGAAGGTATACTAAACCCCACCGTCGGCGAACTCACCGCGCTCTCCAAACTAGTTCTCTCGAAGAATCGAATCTCCGGCTCAATTCCGAGTCAAATTGGGTCTTGTTCTAAATTACAATTACTGGATCTCAGTAGCAACAATCTCTCCGGCGAAATCCCCGGCAGCATCGGCAACATTCCGGCATTGGAAATCGCTCTGAATTTGAGCCTGAACCAACTATCCGGCGAGATCCCTCGGGAGTTCTCCGGATTGACGAAGCTCGGAGTGCTGGACATATCTCACAACACTCTCAGCGGAAACATTCAATATCTCGCGGGTCTGCAGAATCTGGTGGTGCTCAATATCTCGAATAACAAATTCTCGGGACGAGTTCCGGATACGCCTTTCTTCGCGAAGCTGCCGTTGAGTGTGCTGGCGGGGAACCCGGCGCTGTGCTTTTCCGGAAACGAGTGCAGTGGCGACGGCGGCGGAAGGTCGGGACGGCGGGCGAAGGTAGCGCGCGTGGCGATGGTGGTCCTGCTGTGCACCGCGTGCTTGCTGCTCATGGCGGCGCTATATGTCGTCGTCGCAGCGAAACGGCGAGGGGACCGCGAAAACGACGTGGAGCTAGATGGAAAGGACAGCGACGTGGACATGGCCCCACCTTGGGAAGTGACACTGTACCAGAAACTCGATCTGTCCATCTCTGACGTAGCTAAATGTCTCACTGCTGGCAACGTCATCGGCCAAGGCCGATCCGGCGTCGTTTATAGGGTCGACTTGTCGAGTACGGGACTCGCCGTGGCGGTGAAGAAGTTCCGGTTGTCGGAGAAATTCTCCGCGGCGGCGTTCTCGTCGGAGATTGCCACGCTTGCGCGAATCCGTCACCGGAACATCGTGCGGCTGCTGGGTTGGGGGGCCAACAGGAGAACCAAGTTACTGTTTTACGATTATTTACCGAATGGTAACCTGGACACGCTGTTACATGAGGGGTGCACAGGATTAATTGATTGGGAGACGAGGCTCAAGATAGCGTTGGGGGTGGCTGAGGGCGTGGCTTATTTGCACCACGATTGCGTGCCTGCTATCTTGCACCGGGACGTCAAGGCGCAGAACATTTTGTTAGGAGACAGATACGAGCCCTGTTTGGCGGATTTTGGTTTCGCTCGATTCGTGGAAGAGGATCACGCATCCTTTTCGATTAATCCACATTTCGCCGGCTCCTACGGTTACATTGCTCCCGGTAAGTCAATCAATTTTCTTCTTTTTGAGTTAAAAACTCTTCATTTTTTTCCTTTTTTCATTGATTAACAAGCTTATCCAGTGATATATATGGGGATTTGTAAATAAGGAGAGTGTTGATTTTAATTAGATGATACCGGTGAAATAAATTAACGGGATAAGAAATTTGAAATTGATAGTGAGAATTTGAGTTTTCCACACGGACGTTGGTGAACGGGGACCGTACGGAATCCATCGTGAAGGCTTCCATTCATTATGGTTGATGTTTAGTGATTTGTTGCTTTTTGGGTTTGATTACATGTACATCTGATGTACTTGATGGCACAAAGTTACAAATCCCCTGCATGCATCTATAATAATTACATGTAATCTTTGTGTTTGGACAAGTGAAAGACATGATGGTGCCGGCAAAAAAGCCAAATGATCACGAGTGACACACAGGGAATGCGTCCAACCTAATTTGATTAATCGTTGTTGAACTACTTTACAGACAGCAAATGTCTCTTACCTGTGTCTGGATAACATGTGGAGAGTATATAATGTTTTTTTGGGTTGGAATATTGCAGAGTATGCTTGCATGCTTAAAATCACAGAGAAGAGCGACGTGTACAGCTTTGGAGTGGTCCTACTGGAGATAATAACGGGGAAAAGGCCAGTGGATCCATCATTCCCGGATGGGCAACATGTTATTCAGTGGGTCAGGGAGCACCTCAAAAGCAAGAAGGACCCGATCCAGGTTCTAGATTCCAAGCTCCAAGGCCATCCAGACACACAAATCCAAGAGATGCTACAAGCACTTGGTATTGCCCTCTTGTGCACAAGTAATCGTGCAGAGGATCGACCGACAATGAAAGATGTTGCAGCATTATTGAGAGAAATTCGTCACGATCCTCCACCAGGCGCTGAGCCCCACAAGCCCAAACCCATTACATCTCAAGCTTCATCCTATTCCTCCTCCTCTGTCACCCCTGCTCAGTTGTTGCTCCTGCAATCTACCTCCAACTCCTCCTCATCCCTTGCTTATTCCTCTTCCTCAGCAACACCCTACCCCCCTTCAAGGAATCAATCCTCCATTCAAATTTAATGCCTCTTTCTATTTCAGGAAAAAAAAAACATATATATGTTAATTAGTATATTTTTAGGATTTAGATCTTTTTAGTTATTTTGATTGGTTTATTAATTAGTTAGTACTAGTGATTAACGTCAGTGTAATTTCGGAACTGATTGGATAAGGTAAAAGGTAAAATGAAATGAGTGTACAGAAGCTTAATTGATTGACAGGATTCCTTTTCTTTTATTACTCACTTCACACAAACTGTGGCTTCTGCCACCATCTTAACTGCACTGGTTGTGTAAAATATATGAGGGGGTCTACATTCATGTCCTTATATGGTATAAAATCAAAAGGGGGGGCTTTCCATAAGAAGCTGCTTTCATCAATTCTTCGAAAGAGGGCAATAATATGTGTGGTGTAACTCTGAAAGCCAAAGAGTAAAAGTGGGAGATGTCAGGTTGAGCAGGAAGGTAGACTATCACTAGGTACCTTTTGAGCCATCTTTCGCTTCCATTATGATTGTTGCTGATTATGGAAAAGGAAGTGAGTTGGCTTGTTTTCGTTCAACTAACTTTCTTGGCCCGCACCATGTGGAGAAGTAGAAGCATTCTCCATTCAAGTCTAGAACACTTATGGCCAAGCAATTACCAATCACTACCACCACACTTTTCCGTACACAACCATTTCCTTTCCATTACACCCTATAGCAACTTCCTTTGCTTTCAATAGCTGACAACACACGGCCATCGTCTCATCAACACACCAAATGCAACCACGGTAATGTGCTGCGTTTCTTCCTCTTCCAATTTTTCATCCTTCAGTATTATTTCAAGACTGTACCAAAAAAGTTACCTTTCACCAGAGGGTGCCATTTTAATGGTGCGTAACAGCTGCACATGCAGATCAATCTGTACCTCAGACTCTGGCTGTGCCCCCCCCCCTCATGCCTGGGATCTTTCATGTATTGCTTTAAAGAGAAAAGAACAAATTACATATGCGAGCTTCCATCAAATAATGAAAATGACAACCAAACATTACCAAGTAATTTATAATTTACTTCTAATTTTATTTTTCTTTACGTAATACCTGAAAAAAAAAAAAAAAAAAAGCTAGGCGTTACATGCATGTGTCATTTATTAGAGAGATTTACTGCAGCCATAACAGGTATGGCTGGTTCTGGCGTCGATTTTCACATTCCGTGTATAGCCCAAAAAGTGTAAATTAACATTCCGAAAAAGTGCGAGCAAAATAAATTACTTAGTGAGGGTCATGGGTCATACCCTCTTAGGGTAGATAAAGTGATCATTTTTATCTTGTCCTCAAATTGCGAAATATCTATAAAATTATCATCATAGTTGTGTGGGCGATGATTGACTTTCAGTAGCGACAAAGGAAAGTCTCTTATTTAAACCTTAAATTATATGTCGGACGTTAACCATAGTTTTTTATTGAATACGTGGACCATGCCTATCTCAATTTCATCCAAAATTATTTTTAACAGTTTAAATTCTCCTTTCAATTCAACAAACACTTGAATTTAGTACACCATCTTAGATCTTGAAATCAAAGTTAAACATACTTTGTCGTAATAAGAGGGAAATAATAGACACGCACAAAAGTTTGATGGAAATGCTTAACCATAAAGTCCCATATCAAAAGGCACCTTTTGGAAATGACTACATACCCGTGCCTTGTGCCTTGCAGGTAAAAACACAAATATTTAAAGAATACAATGAATAACAAATTTAAAATATAATAAACTAAAAATAACTCAACATTATAAATTGTATTTAATACACTGTTACTAAAATTTTTATATATCTTACAATAAAAAATACAAACTTGTAAATATTTTCTTGGTAAATAAGTTCACACTTAAGCCAGAAGAAAACACTACGATCAAAGAAAATCTTGAATGGAATACTTAATATTTGATTACTTTTAACGAAAGTCACTTTTGTAATTAGAATAATAAATTAGTGGAACGAAAGATTTTGATATCGATTTTTTTTTTGTACATTATATTTTGACGGCGGCGATATGTGGCTTTAACGTTTCTAGATGTAACATCCCATAATCTTACACTTAATAATTCATAATTTATATATTCTAGCATTACATTTAAGGTAACATCCCATAATCTCGTACTTGAAAATTCATAATTGATATATATATATATATATATATATATATATATATATATATATATATGTTTTAAACTCAGATTTCAACTATAAACTCATAAATATAACTCGAATTATTCTAATTTATTCTTCTATCTCTTTCTTCATTGACACTGGATCAGACGACATTCTTTCATACACAAACACAAACAACTAGGGTGAGCAAACATGCAACAAAACATTTATAAAACATGCATAATTACTTTGATACACTCAAGAAACATCATATAATAATTATGTCAGACACCCTCATACCATCATACCACAATCACACCATAGATACTCATCTATCATACCACAATTCATAATAGACACTCGTTCCACAATACCCAATAAACACTCACCCCACAATACTCAATAGACACTCGTTCCACAATACCCAATAGACACTCATCCCACAATACCCAATAGACACTCATTCCACAAATATTAAATCGATACTCATTCGGATGATACGTTGATGAGCGGTCACGGGAGGTTATGCACTTGTGATGACTTCTACTTCTTACAAATACACTTCCAAAATACTCCATACCATCCACAAGGTTAGTCCTCAACACTATGTTCAAAATCGGCACATAGACCAGGACCTCATGCCCCTCTCACCACATAATTCATCCTTCTCTACTTGAGACTGGATGATTATTAGAGTATCAGGATAACCTCCAACTACAGGACCCTCAACATCAACATATACTCAAATACCATATCATTACTGAATCTCTCCACGAGACTCATACCATGCTCATATTCCTCAACTCACATTATACCCTTACAAAATCTCCCCATAATACTCATATCATGTTCAGATGCATAAATTCAAATCCAATAAAATCCAATCATTGTAGAAATCATACAAAATGAATATATCACAAAATAAATTAACAATACTAAAATATCACCATAAATGGTCACCGGAGAAGAATCAAATGTTTGATGAATCAAACTCACCATAAACGCCAGTACATATGACTAGTCACAACTTACTGGATTTGACCAGGGCTGCTTTATGATCAGGGATGTACCAACTCCGGTTTTTAAGATTCCTTTATCCTACCATCACAATTATAATTCATAATTCCATATCTACCACAATAACATGAATTCATGAGAAATTTTCATTCCAACAAGATATATTGCACAATAATTTAATAGTACATAATCTGTTCAACAAGATTTAAGTTAAAAACTTGTCGAGTAGACTTCCAGGAAAGAGAGGTGTGTCACAATGGACAACTTAAGTACCAAGTCTTTCCTTAACCAAAGTGTTCCTCAATTAGTTTTAACAATTTTCTTATTTACAGATTCAAAATAACAGCATATAATATTAGCACAGAAATTCACTATATATAGATATACAGTATGCACCTATATTTTTCATTAACAGTATTCACACATAATTTCATGAATAGTAATAAAACAATACTAAATCATAATATAAAAGCTTAGAAATGTTAGCTCCCCTACCTCTATTCCAGACTTAATCTCTTGCTGAGAATTTTTTTTTATTATTATTATTTTTTAACAAAAAGGTAGAAGAGAGTTCGAATCCATCTTTTTGAAATCACCACAATTTTCTACCAGCTTTCCATATTTTATTTTTTACATAAACTTATTATATTTTCCATTCACAAAGAAATCTAGTAATAAAATTGTTACTATTAAGGTAAATATTTTTCATGGGTTTTACACTAGAGGTGGAAGATGAAACTGATGTGGTAAGCAATTTGTGTTTTTAAAATTCAAAATTGACACATTGTATTCTACGTATGAGAAAAATAGGATAGTTCATTAAGTTTTGGCCAACGAGGCAGTTGTACCGTTAAAATTTTGAAGTCGTAATAAAAAAGGATTAACTTGACCCGATTTTTCACAAGTTGGGATCATTTCAAACTTTTTTAAAAAAGTATTTTTCGAGAGATCAAAAAGGTATTAAGCCTATATATTAATACCTAAAACATGTGAAATTAATAAATTTATTTGATATTAGTATACAACATCAATTACCTTCGAAATATTTTATTTTAATATTGCATCACAAAAACATGAACCAGAAGTTGGTGTTGCAAAAACGTACATCACTGCTTCCTACCTCTAATATTTGTAAAATTATTAGGTAAATTGAATTCAATAAAATATAAAAAGATCAATTACTTACTTATCAACTCAATGATCATGTCATTGAGTCCTTTACATTTCTCTAAAACTCAGAAAGATATCATTTGGCGTAGAGAAGATCAATAACATCTTTAAATTCACGAGTCTAACAAGAAAATTTTTGATACATTACAAAATCATACATATAAGATGACATGCTAAACAAAAAAGATAAAATAAAAATAAGTAAAACATATCACTAGATGACGTTCTTCCATGTAAGTTTTGAATTATTGTTATAATCTTTAAAATTAATAAATATTTATAGTAAACGATCCTTACTTTATTCTCCGTATTTTACATTTTTTCATAATCAATATTAGTCTTTTAAGAAAATCATATATATTACCGTCATTCTTATCAATAAAGTCCACAACTCCAAATAATTTATCCAGTGACTAATACAAATTTATTATCTACTAAAGGGATTTCACATTTGCCATAAAGAGAGAGGAGGGAGGAATTTCAATTTTAAAGAAAATAAAAACAAGTTAATTTATCAATAGCTAAGAAAAAAAAGAGGAAATTCTTTCACATTTTTATGGAATATCAAATTTACCCCAAGTGGAACCTCACCTTACATCTAATAAACGTTACATTGATTTATTAATGACAGAGTACTATTTATAATATACTCTGTATTTTCATTCATACATTTATTTAGTTTTACTTATATTTTTCTAATTAATTATTTTTTATCTGCACACAGAAATTATATGTTTATTACAAGTCAATATCATTTTTAAAAATCTATATAAGTTAACTAATCTATCTATTTTTTTAAACCACATTATTCGTTTAACGGATGTGCTATGATAAAAATGATTTGGAGTATTAAAACCAGCAAATTATGATCCCTAACCTGATAAAAATGATTTGGAGTATTTTGCATCCAACTTTATACAGTAACACCAGCAAATTATGATCCCTAACCTGATAACCATTATATTTGATGAGTATGTTTTTCAAGGTGGAAGATAAGAGTCATTGGTCATAGATTATTCATCAATTTCATGTCATAAATTTGAAAGAAGCATGCATTTAGGTTTGTTGGATCACAAAATTGGACTCTCTCACTTAGAATCACTTTTAGATCATTGCTTCTGGGCAACTTTTCTTTTATAAGAAAGACTAAAAAATAAATAATAATATTATTCATTGTTCAACATTATATTTTTTGTCATTTTTCTATAATTTTTATACTTATTTTCTAGGTTACACTAATAAAAAAAGACTTTTTACTTATGTTATTTTAAGTTTTTTTCATATATTGTAGGTCAGACGTAATTACTTACATATATAACTTTACCTTTGTTACAAAAGGAATAGATCCTAATTTTTTTTTTCTCAAATCTACACCAAATTTCTTCTTTTCCTTCTTCATACTATTCTTATTCTTTTTCTACTACTTAAAAAAGAAAAAATTTGGTACAAATTTAAAAAAAAAAGAATTTATGATTTGTTGCTTTTATATTAAAGATAAATTTACATATGTTAGAAATGTAAAAGACGTAAATTTACGTCTTCAGACATTATTTTTTATATATAACAAACAAAAGAAAATATAAAATAATATATATGTAAAAGGTCTTTTTGTCAGTATAACCAAGAATAAAAGTATAAACATTATAAAAAAATTGCAAAAAATATAATACGGAAAAAATAATAGGATTATTATTTATTTTACATTTTTTGGTTTATCTTATAATCATTTGAGTTTTCTCAAATGGTATTATTCTCACTTTTTACATGTTTTTATTTGGTTTATATATTCTTCAATGACTAAAACTTAAACTAATCTATATATTCACTTAACCTAATCGATGTGATGAACTGTAAACGAGGAATCCTTTTGTGAAATATACTCTTCCATACCTTTTATGATGTTACCTCATACCCTCTATGTATATATCAACTCAATGATTTTATCATACGCAAAAAAATATGAATAAAAATATAAATTAGGATTTTTTTTTTCTTTCTTTGAAGTGTGTAAAAATATTTTTTTCCCTCAATTTCGTGATTATTCATGTATTTTTGTCCTAATGAGTATCTATCCAACGTTGAGTTAGACATGGTCTTAAGACATTTTGTATGTTCTAAAACATTAATCGTTAAATATTAGTAAATGTTACTTATAAATAACAAAATAGTAATTAGCATACAAGTAGTGTTAAAACAAATGTTTTTCTCCTAAAATTTTATTAGAAGTTCATCGTCTAAGTGAGTATTGTGAATTATATAGACACTATAAAGTCACATATAATAACACATAAGCAGCTAGTTTTTATATGAAATAGATGCGACACACTATATTTGGATCATATTTACTTCCTTCATGGTTTACGTTGAAAAAAAAATTGTTCGACTTTTGCAAAATTTCGACCTAATTTTAGATAGTAGACTCGATTCTAACATTTCATTGTTTTTCTTTGTTATTTTATTAATTTTAACTAAAATATATACCTTTCTTATTTAAGCGAATTTTGGATTAAACAAAGTGATCAACATTTTGATCATCATACATGCCAAATGTATATAATGTCTGTGAAACATTTCAACCAAAATCTTATTATTTTAGAATGGAAAGTGTTTCAAAATCTAAATAATTTATTTTTAATAAGAATTCAATAATATCAAAACAAAGATTAAATAGAATATTTTTATTACCAATTAAGGAAATATGAAATAAAATTGATATAATAATTTAAGAAGTGGTTTTACACCTTAAAATTCCTTAAACATATACATCAAACAAATTAATAATGTTTTTAGTAAATAATTTTAATTAAGTTAAAAACGTCTCAGCCTAAAATTCAATTTGGGCTTTGACATAAATTGGACTGGGCCTATCTGTGATAATGTGTCGTTGTTCCTGGAGTATAGAAAAAACCTTTTATTTTTGTTTGGTATTAGGACAGTGGCATAAAATTATTAGGTCTGTGAATGTTAAGAAAGATGAGACGTAATTTATGGGTTGCTTTAGATGCTATATAAACAGGGCATGACTTAATAACTAATAAGGTTGTCAGAAAGGGAGTTAAGTCATTCAGGAATACTATAGAGCAGCTTGCACTTTTGGTCTCGGCCCATTAGTTCTGCTTCTTCTAAGTGGGTCGAAGAATACCCATAACTATTGGGCCTATACATAAGCATAAGGAAGAGCTTCTCTTTCTACACCTGTTAATATTTCAAACGGGCTTTCTAAATTGTAAATATACATCCTGAAAAATAGAATGACAATACAAGATAGGCCATGCTGACCGCCATATAAGTTCGAGAAAAAAAAAAATGTGTGATGGTTGAAGTATTTTAGTTCATTGGTTAACTCATCTTGCTTAACCCCCGTAGTTTGTGTGGGTCAACGATGGGATAGTTCCCATTTGGCACGTACAAATAAACAAATTCAGCAATATCAGCAATACGACGAGGCTTTCTCTTTAATTTTTTTTTTTTTTCACTTTTGCTAGTATAATGGAAAAGGGATTAATCGTAAATCCGCGTTCCCATTTCACTGCACTTCTTTAAAAGCAAACACGAGATAAAATGATGGTTTCTTAAGTAAAATTTATGCATGAATATTTCAACATAAACATCTTGATATATGTTATAATGAATTACATATACGAATAAAATGTTGTATTTTAAGTATACGTGCTTATAATAATAAGAATGTAAAATTTTGTGATTTATCTTTATATATGTTTATGAATTAATTCTGTTTTATGAGAAATTCAAGAACTGATTAGTATAGTAATAGGAAAATTTAAACTAAAAAAAAGTATGATTTTTTTTAGAAAAAGATAAGTTAAAAAATAAATTAATTTTAATGTGATGCTTGGTAAATTTGTTATTGTTTGTTAAATAATTTATTATTTTTCTAAACTTAGATATATTTTGATTTTTAAATTTTAAAAGTAAATTAATATAGTTGTTTTAACTTATGTTAGATTTTTTTACCAGTTAAATAACGAATTGACATTTGAGGAAGTTGTCAAACGTTGTAAACTATTTAAATTTTATTCTGAATCAATTGTTGTTTGTCACATACAGAAAATTAACATACTTACACTATAAAAACTATCATTTTTAAAGTTGGAAAACTAAATTATATATAAAAAATAAAAACAAAATTCAATTCTAAATTAAAAATTAAAAACTCAAAACATATTTAATCTTAAAAGAACATATAAAAACATTGTCTATGTTTCATTGAAGAATATAAGGAACCAAGCGAAAACAACTTGCGTAAAAGTACGTAGAATTGAATAGTGATTACCACATTGTTAGTTGTTAAGTATAATTATTAAATTTAAAGGTGAGAAGGATTTTTGTGTAATAGCACATAATCTTCAATACGAACAAATGTCCAAAGTTAAGAACTAAGGACCACTCTAAAAACAAAGGCGCCATATCCATATCAAACATACATGATGCACCTGTCTCAAAAAGGCGTTCTCATGTCACTTCACATACTAATCATTATATTTTTCTTTTCCTTTTTTAAATTTACATAAATATAAACAAAATACTAAAAAAAACTAAATAATGGTACTACTGCTCATTAAGTGATGATATTAACTTCCGAAACATTGAATGTTTAATTTATTTAAATATTTTTGCTTTATGTTGTCGATTTTATATATTTTAGGCAGCGTATAATTACAATGTGATTCAGAATAAATGTTTTGGCTAATGCATTGGTGAGTGTTCCTCCAGACATGTTTTTGCAGCAGTGTCTCGCATCATAGCTGGAGCCTTTTGACGTTCACTTTTCATTAGAAACTATGGTTGTGGATGGTGTACCACCTTCTTTGTTTTGTTTCTTTTGGATTGAGTTATTATCTATGTTAATAAAACTGTACCTCAACTTATATACGACATAAACACCATTTTACATAGGTAAAGTTTAATTTTGGAAGCTCATAAAAAGATTAAGTAAATATCAATACTCAATAACACTTGCAAATTAACTCAATACCTTATCACATGTTTAAGTTGCAGTTGAGAATTCAGACACTCAATGGACCAATACATTACATAAGTAAGAATTTAGATACTATTATAAACAAAAGTGATTGCACAAATCTTATCTTATGAAGCATCTATTTTTTTTCTCTGCATAAACGTCAGTGGGAAACAAACAGAGAATGAAATTTGTGACGATGTAATAAATAAAATACCCATGTTTACTCACATTTATCATGTATAAATAAACACAGTATGTTGAGTGTAATTTTATAAGTGAGAAACATGACTGTACGGAAAGGGACAGTGCAACTGCCAACCAGAGTTGTAGCAGTTGGTTTTTTGTTGTGAAAACAAATACATTCCCTCAAATTGGCTCTGTTGACACTACATCTCTTGCTTCATATGCAAAGGATGTTTTGATAAGGATTTCCAGATTGAGGCAGAAGAAGGCCTAACTGGTAGTAAAAAGAATTGTTTGTTCCATTTGCTTGCATATCCTTCCATAATACGCTTCTGGATTCCCGTGTAGTGTAGACCATCACTGTCCTTTATTCTTTAATCGAATGTGGTGGGGATCGCTTTGTTGTCACGCAAGGAAGCCTTACTTACTATTCTGGCCTTACAATTCTACTCTTCACAATAGTATTATCATTATTGTTTTGAAAACAAAAGATCCATATCTTGTGTCACTTCACACTTCCACCAACATCCATTTCGACACTAGGATGCAAATACCTAATGCTAGCCTACCAACACCATTAACTTATTTTCTCAAGACCCATGTGCTCCCTTCTTTTCTCTTCTTGTCTACTTTCGGATCGTCTAAGATTTAATAAAATCGTGACATTGACCGTTAGCTTTCAAGCATTTTTTTCCTTCAAAAACCTCTTATTTATATATTAACTCTCAGGATGGATATTGTCACTTAGAATCTAGACTCTCTCATAGGATCAAAATTCATAAATTTATTTCTTTTAAAGTTTTGAATTAGAAATAATATCAACTTTTTAGACTTATTTCATTGGTGTTATACTCTCTAGTAAATAGTTCCATCGAAAGATCACCAATGATATAAAATTCAATGATAATCAATCTACATAACTACAATATAGTTTCTGTATCGAAAGTTTTCTTAATAATAGTTGTATGTAAACATGTTATGTTAAAATTAATAGTAATACAAAAAGGATACTCGTGGTTAATTAAGAGTGTAACAATGTAAAAGATACTTATCATTGAAAGAAAGATTATTAAAAATACAAGTTAGAATGTAAGTTTCACATTAACTAAAAATGATATAAAATACTACAAACTCATTATCTTAAAATTTTAGCTTTAAATATAGTGTCATAGTTGAATTCATATCACATTGACACTTAATTTCCCAAGGAAACTCCTCTTTAAAAACTTATTATTATATTATCTCATGTCCTACTCAATATTCAAATGAGAAAAAAAAAGGTTTGCTGCACGTTGTATTTCCCAATATGCAGTATCTTAAGCCTTTTTTTTCAAGTTTACTCGTGGGAAAACATGGTTCACTGTTAACTGTTCTTGGTTTCACTGTATTAGTGTTCATCCAATTATTTTATTTGCAGTGCAAAATTAAATGGGGACACTGCGTATACATTAAATATTCTCTTTTTATTTACCAAGAAGATAGAAGATTCATGATAGTTAATAAATATGTGCTTAGTAATGCTAGGGAAGATACTGTTAAACGCATTTATCTTTTGAGTGGATTTAAGGGAGTGAATTTGAGAGGATTTGAAGATAAAATTTTTTGTCGTTTATTTGACTAAATTTAGAAGTAAATGAAAGTGAATTTGGAAATAAAATTTGTGAGAATTAGTATAGAATTGTATTAACGTGACAAATTAAAAACATTTATTTCCAAATTCACTCTCATTTACCTCCAAATTCACTCAAATAAACGACAAAAAAATTTATCTTCAAATCCCCTCAAATCCACTAAAAAGAACAAGACACCTTAGTCTTGGAGATATGTTTGTACTTTTCTTCTTTGTAGCTCCCCCACATGCAAAACCACCTATGACGGATTCATTAGCAGTAAAATATAATTCTCACTGGATTTTGACTAGGAAACCTGAAAAACTATGTTTCCATCTGGGAAAGACAAGTTGCATTAAAGTTTTATTGACCAATTGAAAGTCAACTATAACCCGCGCAAGGCTCGAGTTTATTTGAAATGCAAAGGGGAAAGAAACAAGAATTGAAGAATGCAGAACTCGTGAATTTAATGTTATAAACTGACAACATATTTTTGGTGGATTTACATAATCTCTAACAACGGAACAAACTGTCTCTAACCTGTTAACCCAAAACCAAAATTAACAAATATAGCCAAACCATGTGAAGCTTATAATGAAACCAAAAATCCCCAAAAGAAAGGGAAAAAGTGGGATAAAAAAAAAGAATATCATATATTTAGAGCAGAGAAGCCTGTGTAATAGGAACTATATATAAATATATATATATAATCTTCATGGACATCTCACGTTCCTTCCAGGACCTCCATAATAAAAGTAAGTTCCCCAAACATTGTTTGATCCAACCCTAATGTCATAGCAATTAGAATGGTCAGCCAATTGGTGAATATTTGAAAGAGGAAGCAAGTTATTGTCCCAATCCACAACTTGCAAATTTCTAAAATAGGCTGCTTTTCTAAACCCTTCTTCTGCAAAATGGCCACTACCCATTTGAGTGCCAGTGTGGTAGCCCCTTGAACGAGAATTCACTATTTCTCCTCCAAATTGTACCATGCTAGCATGGTTTCTCAAGTGACTGAACAAGTATGCTGGCCAGTACCCAACAAGTAGCCCCGACCCAAATTCCAGCCACCAATGTCCATGCTTTGGGTCCTATACACACAGAATTTCATTATGGTATCTTAGAATTATTTGAGCAAAAGAAAATGCATGTTAGTATGTTACAGCTTGACTCCAACTGTCTAACCTACATTAATGTGTTGGCATAAATGCAAACACCAAAAATTTCCCCTTACGGGATAATTAATCAATGCGTGTCTCAGTAGTATAAAGTGGTTGATTACCATTATTAATGATATTATTGGAGGAGAGTAAAACTGAGGAAAAAGAAGTGGTGAGACAAATCGAGATGCCAGTTAGAGCAAAACCACAATAAAAAAGAAAAACCTGAGCCGCGAAATATTGCTTTAATAAAGGAAGGAAAGGAAAAGGCTCAGCTAGAGCTGACCCCATGAAGGACACTAGTACAAGGAAAGCAAGGGAATCTTCCATTTGAATAACAATAACATGCAGAAAATTCAAAAGAAAAGGGTCAGAAAAGAAGTAAACGAATTATTGCCTCACTTGGATATGATTTTCTTTACTCTTACTTTGATTATGCATGTTTAACCTTTCTTTTTCTCAAAGTAATTAACAAGTTGTGAAATGAAGCAAATAACGGTTTGAAAAAGTATAAAGCTCCAATTAACAACAAACCACCATCTAAACCGTTGAGCCTTTTGTGTTAAAGGACCCTATTTTCTCCTTAATTGGTGTTTTCTTTTTGGTTGACTTTAGTTGATGAATTGTTTTGTGGAAAAAGGAAAAAAAAAAAGAAAAAGACTCACCTTCCAAACCATTAAGCCAATATCAAATTGTCTGGCATTGTAGATGGATCTTGGGGAGATTGCAGCCCCTATTGCTATCCTGTTGTTAGTTTGGACAAATCCTGAACATAGTAAATTGTAGCATCCAGTTGCTTGATATGCATCCGTCTGTCAGATAGCACATATTGTAAGATGTTAAAGAAATGAGGGTAAAAAAGAAACAGAAGAAGAAAAAAGAAACGTGCATTACTTACTGTCCAATAAGTGAAGAACCTAGGATAGTTGTCTCCGTATAGCTCAGGACTTACCTGAAGAAAAGTATGCTTGTTACTTAGCTAGAACTCGAAGGACTGAAAACCAAAGCAAATGATAAAGACAAATGTAATCCTAGTACATTCTCCAACACCTTCACTACAAAAATTGGATGGATGTGAATTTTTGGACAAGTAGATGTTGACATACCTGCCATCCAGCTTCTATGGTATTCAGATCATTGCCAAAAGATCCAGCAATAACCCATATCTGTGACAAACTGAATTCGTATGGATCGGTTACGCTGGGTGTCCATACATTTATGCTTGCTTTTGCTCCGTAGTATTGATCTCCGTTTACAGAAACAACTGCATGCTGCAACAGGATGTGTGTCAAAAAATAAAAATTACGGCAGAAGCTACACATATGCGTGCATAAGAATGAACGATTTTTCCTAAAGTGTGCTTCGGACTTTTATTCTTTTCAATTTTTAGCTCCCTCTGGAAAAAAATTGCATGCGGCATAATGATTTCCACGTTACTTTTTTGTGCACCTGGGGGGCAAACTTTGGAAAGTGGAGTCCCTTCAATGTCTTCGTTTTTGCAATCCATGTTTAATTTTGATGAATAAAGAAAAACAGGGTTGTTCTTTTCTTTATGGTAAAGAAAAACGGTTGAAATGACCGCAATGCTGAGAAAATAAGAGCGGAGAGTTTCCTTTGAAATTAAAGCATTGTGAGAAACGTAAACAGTAGCCGGAAAAGGATTGAATTGACAATGAAATTTCAAGAAGCAAATTACGTTTGTAAGCACTAACCTCATGACCAGTGCCAGTTGAGTCCCTCCGTACTTTTCTTCCAAATCTTCTGATGGAGCTTGCTCGTAGAAAATCTTGTTCAGTTGTTCTTCTGATCGGAACAGTTCCTTCAGGGCATATTTCACCAGAATCGGTCCAAAGCTGAAAGCTCTCTATGACTTTTTCCCCATTGGGGTGGCCCTTTGGCCTTTCCGGTGGATCCTGCAAACCTTAAGCCTCTTACTTTCTCAGTCTCAAATAAAATTCAATCCAAAAAATCAAACCTTTAGACTAAAAGATGAGTACTGGCTAAATAGGAATTCCACCTTCTCCAGAGGAATGTGGATGCGTTTATGAATTCAAAGGAAAGTCATATTCCTTAGGTTGAGTTAGATGAAATTACCAATGGTCTTTGCCCTCTGAGCAGAGGGTGGTCAAAAGCAGGTTGCTGATGAGACAAAACACAATCTATGAAATCCCCATCTGGACTCTGCAAGAAAGGAACAGAAACATAGATCATTGAATGGGGAGAAGGGGAATGCAGTAGTGTGATTGTAAGAGATTGTAAAGGCAAAGAAAAAAAATGCCTGAATTGTTTTAACAGGAGGCTTGTTAATCTTGTTGAGGTGAGCTCTGATTCTCCTCAACTTTTTCAACAGCGGAGGTGGTCTGAAAGTGTTGTTAACAGTGGGGTGAGAGGGTGATGATGGCAATGGTGAATTGGAGGCAATGGGGTGAGAAAATGCTGTGCCAATTGAAGTAACAAGTAGGAGGAAAGCAACAAAGGCAGGTAGCGTAGGCAGTAGAGTATTTTGGGAAGTGGAAAGAGCCAATTTGAGGGAATGATTTAGTAAACTTGTTTCTTCTGGGGTATCATCATTTGCTTGTATGCATTGTTCTTGTCTTCTTGTGTGACGAGCTGAAAAATATGGCTCTTTCTTATGTTTTGTCCAGGAAACTGAATATCCCTTCATGTCCATACAAAACAGAAGAACTACAAAGAAGAACACCCTACTACTTTGTGGCCTGCCTTCAAGTTTTCAAATTATAAACAACTCCTTCCACTGCTCATAACCACAGAGAGAGGAGAGAGAAAGAGAAAGAGAAAGAGAGTATAGTGATTTTAATTTTATGCTCCCTCACCATACCATCAAAACTAGCACCAGCACAAAAAATAGACCCAGACCCCGAATAGGTGGGGTCTCATTTTCCAAATTTACTTTTACCTCACAAAGGACTGTCCACACACTGTGGAATACCTATGCACAGAACAAAAATTATTACCCAACATTTATGTCATGGATTCTTCTTCTTCTTCATTCCACGCTCCACAAGACTTTTGCACTGATTAATGGATAATCATATACTTCCACAACATTTTAATATAACTAGACTTATAATTATTATTATTGATTTTAAAATAATTTTAAATTAATCACAAAATAACATTAATCTTAAAATATTATAAAAAAAATGTTGTTAAAATATCATTATTCCTAATTAATATACGGCACCCAACTAATCAGAATAAGAATACACACCCAAACATTTACATTCCACTTTTTACTACAAACTACCATATCTTTTGTTTCAAGCTATTTAATCAAAATTCAAGTTCTCCTTTGCCTTTTTCTTTTTGGTTATTCAATTCAATTTATTTCTTTAACTCTCTCCCTTTAATTTAATAAATAAACAACTATGAATGGGGGTTTTCGATACAACTTTAGAGTCACAATACTTAATAAATTCTCCAATGTAAGGCATTAATTACTTAGTAAACTGGTCTCAACTCGATTTAATCTTTTTTAAGTAATCACTCCGATTAAGACTTGTTTAATTGTTGAAAACTTTAAGAAGTATCTTTGAAGTTTTGTTTTTCCGAACTGAGACAAATTTTCAACTCCGAACTTAATTATATTAAAAATTCATTACTTTTTTATTTATTTACTATATAAGAATTTGACTCATAAGGTAACTTATATGTAAGAGATTTCGTATCACCTTCAACCTACCATCTTAAGGAATGAGACCTCTTATTATATAGTTGAATTTCTCGTAATCACCAGTCAAATGTGAGTTTCCTCTACATATTATAAATCCCCCCACCCACCTAATCGAATATGTTTACAGAAATCATTATTAACATATTTATTAACGGAATTTAAATTAGATTTGACTTAAAAGCAATGTATAGATAAGACCCTTCTGGCTAAGGAGTCTTTTAAAAGGTTGAAGGCCTTAAAATGTGGGACATGTCCTTAAAATAAGTGTCCCGTCAATGATGGTTTTCCAATTTGGAGAATTTTGAAATGGTGGAAGTTAAGGGAGTTAAAATAGTTTAATGAGTGTGTGGTGAAGTTTGGAATTAAAGCTTAAAGCATGGTTATAGTGATCCTATTTGTGTTGAAACAGCTTATGATTAGGGTCTTCCCTGGGGATATCTGTCTGCTTTTACTTTCCTCTGCTCATATTATTAATTGCATTTCATACGGTCCTAGGGAACTGACTTTAAGATTATGGAGCTACCTCCACTGTTAGATGCACCACAAACCAAAGCAACTTTAATGGGCCATACCTAATTATTATTATTATTATGTTTATATTTATATTTATATTTATATTTATACTATACCATTGCCAATATCCAATCATGAATGGTGAAACCACACTCACAACTTCTGTACTCTTAACTCCTTCTTCACTCTCTGTATCTGCATCTTAATAAGGTTTCTGTTTTAAATGTTATCTCGTATTTACTTGGAGAGATGGATTTCAGAGAAAAAAATAAAGAAATTTGAAAGTAAATTGAATATTTTTTCTTAAAAAAAGTTTGAAGATGAATGAGAACAAATTTATAGTTAAAGTTTGTGAAAGTTAACGTAAGATTTAACTAATATAATAAATAAAAGAATAATTTAATTGATATAAAATAAAATTATTAAAATATTTTTAATGGTAAAAATAATATAAAATAATATTTATTGATAAATAATATTATGAGAAAAAAATCAAAATTATTTTTTAAAATAAAAAAAAAATTGTATTTAGTAAAGTTAAATAATCATGAATAATTAAAAGTGTTCTTATAGACAATAAAAAATGTTTAACAAGTTTTATATAATAAAATATAATTAAAATTGATGTAATATAATTAACCGTAATATAATCATCCATATGAAAAGTTCCAAATTGGTGAACTTTATTTATATAATATTTTATTAATTTTATTATAATAATATAAATAAAAGTAAGTAAGATACTTTTAAATAAAGGTTGTGATATAGATAAAAATAATGTTATAAGATTACAATGAGTGGTAAGTAAATGAAAAGTGGAAGGAAATTGAATTTGCTGAAGCACAGCTGCCAGACCTGCATAGCAATCACCAGGGCAAAAGAGAGATTTTTCTTCATTTTATCCTAATCTCACCGTATTAGATAGTATTAGAAATCTAAATCTCACCAGGAATAAAAATAAAAAGTAAAATATTATATAACCAAAAAAATCATATATTAATTTATTATTTTAAGATTTTAAATAAAGAATAGTGTCAATTTTTCATATGATTAAACTCATATTTCGTTGATATTTATGTTTTCTAGTTATTCTCTTGTTAAACCTATCATATAACAGATAGAATGAAAATAAATAAAAAAATCAAGATTCTATAATTATTCACTTTCAAATTAGCTCGAACACCAAATTTGTTTCATGTTTCATTAATTCTTATATTATATTTTATGAATTAATAATAATTAACATTCTACTATATCAATTACCAATACCAATTAAAGGTGCAAATTCTAAATGAGAATATTTTAAATCAAATCTATGATTTGTCAGTAATACTATGAAAAAAAATTGTTTTTGTAAATAACTATAAATAATTTGTAATGGATAATAAATAAATATTTGTAATAGATTCTTACTCATAATAATATATATATATATATATATATATATATAATAATTTATTTATTAATGGGACGAGTATAGTAACATTAAGTCATACTTGTTATCTACTAATAATTATCAATAACTTTTATTTGATTGTTTTATTTTAAAAATTAAATCATCAAAATACATATTATTAATAAAAATATATTAATCATTGAAAAATGGTTTAAAATTTAACTTTATATATTTATATTTTTTTAGTTAGATATATCAAGTTAAAAATATTTTTAAAGAGATTAATTTTTTAAAATATATATTTTTGTACAATTCATTTAAACTTGTTTTTTTTATAAAGAACAAGTTTATTTGTACTAAAATTTTAGTGAGTAATTTGATTTGAATTGTATTTTAAAATAAATTATTTTATCTAATAATTTGATTTGTTTTTAAATAATTTTATTAAAAATTATAAGAAAAAGTAAAATGTAAAATATTCACATATACTTATAGAGGTCTTGTAGTTTTGAGAAAAAAATTAGAAGATATTTCTGCACAAATATTTCACAAGTAACAAAACAATTTTTTTTAATTGAAAGTAGTAAATAAGTAGTGTGATGAATAAGCTTGTATTTGACTTTGACCTAGTCATCTTTAATAAGTAATACTAAATATTTTTTAAACATTTAATCATGGAGGAAAATGTCAAAATTATCCTATTTATTTGTTTGATCTAACACATCAAATGGTATGCAAGTGTGGATAATCCATTGTACGATTTCTTATTATATGATTTCTTAACAATATTTATTTATAGTATTTGCATGTATTTATAGAGGTATTTTGTAAAGAATTTTCTACTTTACAAATTGCTTATATACAGTCTCCATCTACACCTCTCTTTTGTCTTTCTTGTACTTGTCCTTTAACAAATTGCTTATATACAGTTCATCGACACTTGACACTCGACACTCCTCATGTAGCATATCATGCTTACTCTTTTGGCGAAAATATGTTGACCTTCAACAAGAAATCATTAGCCTTTGTTTGATAACTATAATCTTTATAAGGTAGCCAACATTTGGTAGTCGACATGCAATTCCTATTGGATACAAGATAGTTGATATACGATAGTTGGGATGTAATATGTGTTGAACAATCATTTATCTTAAAGAGATAATTATTAATACGACTAAAGGATCTTTGACCATGTCTCGTATATTGCATAAAAGAAATTAAGTGAAACGGAAAAATAAAGAAACATGTTTATGAACTTAACAAATAATATTATTTGAATATCATGATAAATTGAGGTAAGTAGTATATGATGAATAGATAGAAGTGAATTTAGAATGTTGTAATAAATATTTTTTGAACCATGTTAAAGTCTTTTGGTTGCGACTTGAAATTATATTGCGAACAATTAGACACTTTGTTAGATTTTTATATGGCCCCAATTTCCAGATTAATAAAGAAGATGGTGAATTCTTTCTAAGAGACAAATATATAGATGGTCTCTATAATTTTTAGTACAGTAAATATATAATAATTTAATCGCCTCGTTAATTAACTACAGCAAACTCGTTAATTCATTACAGTGAAGAGAGAGAACATAAAATGAAATAATAAATATGAAATTATATAATGAAAATAACGTTACCTTCTTTCACTTTCAAAGGATGACTTTTTTTACGCAAGGAACATCGTTAACTGATGTCAATTGATGGTCAAAGGAGTGAATAATCTGAGTGTGTGCCGACAAATGACAATTCATAGGAGTGATTGGAGAGTATCTGTTGTGTTGTTAGGTTGTCCCTTCATATTTAAACTTTCTGTACCAAACTGCTGTCGTAGCTTCTGTAAATTGTAAGAAGCAAAACAAGAAAACGAGTCAATAACTTTATAATATCAAAAAAGTATTCACTTCGTCTGATGGCATGAATTATTCTTGCACCCTCCCAAGTTCAGTACAAGTTTAATTTATATATTTTTTATTCTATTTTTTCGAATTTATAGAGTTATATATGCTATATTTCATTCCCTCTAACACATATTCTTTGTTTTGAATGCAATTATATGAATTACATGAGGTCAAAGAAGTGTAAAAAAAAGTATTCATGACATTTTAACACTTAATATAGAATGAGAATAAAATCATAATTTTATATAGATTGTATAATGTGATAAGAAGAGACAAACAGAAAAAAAGAAGAAAAAAAGAAGAAGAAAAAGTATATAATAGATGAGATAAAATGAGAGTATATACATAACATTGTTAAATAAAAGAAAAAAAGTACAGTTATGACACGTTTGGTAGGAAAAGTTGAGAATTGTAATTTGCTACAGTGTCGGACTTGAATAGTGTCATTTGTTTAATTATAAATACTAGGCTTGGTTTACACGCGTTTTTTATAATTAAAGTTATCCTTTTATTTGATCTCAATCCACAAATATTTTTAGTGAGATAACTTCTTTAGCCACACTATTTTAAATTTTTATAAATAAATTTTTTAATATATTTTATTTTGTATAGAAGGACTTGTTATATAAAATACATTTTAGTATTTTTTATATGACAAAATCATAAAAATGACTTTTTAATCTGATGAGGAAGTTCCTTTCTCGTACATATTATCGAATGCTTTAGATAAATAGAAGTTACATTATGTTTTAAGCTCACTTGTCACATTTGGCATATTATTTGTTTTAGTTGTTAAAACATTTCATTATAATTTTATTCTAATATATATTTCAATGAATTAAGGAAATAAATGTTTATAATTTTTATTGTTCTAAATTCGTATATGAGACTTGGTGTATATTGAATCAGGTTCTATAGTAATATTTGATTAGTATGTAATATCCTTAAAGTAATTATTTTAAAAGCGATGAAATCTTTTTAAAATATAAATTAACGTAAAAAATCTATTAAGAACAGTTAGTCATAAAATCTGTTATTGTTTGTATTATTACATGTTTCGATTTTCATTTTCTTTTTCTTTGTTATACGTCACTTGTCTCTTTTCATAGAAATACTCATTCTTTCTCATTTTATGTCATTCTCTAATATTCTTTATCGTTGTTCCACATCAACAAAGATGTTGACGAAGATTTCATAAATTTCTACTTTCCTATGTTGTTGCTATCTATCCGTTGGTGTTTGTGACTGTGCTTTTGTCATTCTTTCGTTGCAATTAACGTCATCCCCCTATATATGTCTTCTTGTAATTGTTATATCTACTTATGAGTTGTTGTCTCCATATTTATTGTAATTGTAATTACATTGTATTTTTTTTTCATTTTCTACTTATAACGATAATTTAGGTTAAAAACATTGTTTTAAGTATTTCAAATAACAATGATTGTAGTAATCATTTATTACTTCTAACTTATAATAATAATCTTATTAATGATGAATTGTGTATCGTTTTTTTAATTTTTTCTTCAACCGTTGTTAAAAATCTTATATACAATAATAATATTTGTGTCGATCTATATTATTAAAATATAAAAAAGTATCTATCTAAACTATCTCATAACCAACCAAAACAAAGTCACCTATATTAGATGACAATACATAATTAAGATACTATGTTGTAGTTTGATAATTATGTTATTATTTTATTTTAAAAATACACATCTATAATTTAAGAAATTAAAATATTTGAAAACTTTTCTTTATTAGCAGTGACGAGAAATATTTGGAGCGACTTAAAAAACAACATTTTTCATAATTCTTACTGGCAATCTATTTTTTTTATAATTCGGAAGTTTGGAATTATCATAACTCGAACATTCTCCATAACATGTGATTTATTTTATAACCAAACAAGAAGCAAATCCAAAAACAATTGTCGCTATAAATTCAATACATAGAAATATATTAATTTCAGTCAACAATAATCAACGTCACCACCAAAATTGTGATATTTAGTTAATTTCAGTTAATTAGAGTGAAACCGTTATAGAAGGGGTGATAGAAAAAGTATTAGTAAGCTTCCCTTTACTTACCGTGAGAGTGACATGAAGAAATTTTGACCATACGACATAAATAATTAGCATTAAAAATATTCACACAATTCGTATAAAATATATTGTATACTTTCTGATTTAATAATATTTGATTTTTACAATGACTAAAATTTTAGAAAACTATTCTAAGAGTCAAATAATAATAATTAAGCAATTTTAAAATATTTATTTTTAATTATAATATAAAACTGATGGATATTTCGAAGAATGATTACAAAATATAGAATACCAATAAATAATAAAATCAACACACATTAGGATTGTAAGTCATCAAGATTAATTAGACTTTCATACTTTTAATAGATTTTTCAAAAGAAGGATTATTGGAGAAAAAAATACCAATAAAACAATATTAACTAACTTAAAATTGACAATATTTCTAATCTAAATATTTAAGATAATGAATTTATAAATTTTTATCTTTTATGAAATTTAATTTTCTCATTTTTATTTAATTTGCTTATATTTGTATTTAGATTTCCAATTATATTTTATTTATGTGTGAATCCTTTCACATAAACTTCACAAATAACAATATATGTAAAAGTATATAAATGAACTTGATTATGAAAAAAAGTGACAAATCTTAAATGAATTTCTTCCAATCTAATAAAGTCCTACAAGATAGTGTAATTAAAATTTTAAATTTGTATACATTGATTTTAAAATTTTAAGCTGACAACCTTTTTTTACTAGTTGAACTCTACGTTGTATCAATAAAACATTTTGATTTGCTTTAAAAAGTTCAATATTTTTAAATAAATTTAAATATAAATATATATTTTTAAATTTAACATAAAATTGAAGTCGGATTTTAATTTCAGGTACAATAATTTAATATAAATTACAATATATGTATTTTTTAAATAATATTATTTTTATTTTTAAAATATAATTATTATTTTACATAATTAGTCAATTCAGTCTTGATTCTTTAAATTGCACAAAAAATAACCTTCACCATTTGTTTAATCTGATTTAATTTGCTTTACAAACTTTTTAGTTCAATATTTGTTGGTCAGACTTACTTTGATATCTCTACCTACAACTATATTTCCATTTATGAAATACAAAATTATATAAGAAAAATTCATAAATACATTGTTTTATAAGACTTTTTAGTTATGGATTTCTTGAACAACAATATACATAACTTTATAGCTTTCAAGTTTCAACAAACAACTTACATCAAACAACTTTTCAATTCTCAGGTTATTTATTAACTATTTTTTCTAAAAGAAGATTACCCTAAACACCATGCGTACTCTTTTTTACACCAAGAATAATGTCTATTAAAACGCTATTTTAATTTATATCTCAGTTAATTGAGCAATTCATTTTATCTAATACATATCTAGTACAATAATTTTTCCTACTAAAAATTCGTTTGTCGGGCAATTATGTTTACCAATCCACAGCCATAAGGTAGTGATATATGTTGTTTTTCAAGCAAGTTTACAAACAAACTAAAATAATTCGTCAATAATTTAAATCAAAATGAATAAATATATTGAAATTAATTATCTACAGAGATATTTATTTTTGTAGTTACTTTAATCACTTAAATTTTTCACTAATAATTTATAACAGAACGTTTAAAAATAAAATAACTTTATAATTAATTTTTTTAAATTTAAAAGTCTCAAATGTTTATATTTTTTATCTTTTAATTTAGGATTTCGCTCTATGAAAAGAGGAGTACCGTTCAAAATAATAATAAAATAATAATGGTGACCAATTAGAAAATCATATATTTGATTGAAATATCTCGGCAGTTATTTTTCCAATCAATTTTAACTTTTATCTTGCAAAATACACTTTACTTCCACAATTAAAATTTTGTTTATTATTATTAAACTAATATTTCTTTTAAAGATTTTTAAAATCTATATTTATTGTATGTACAGTATATATATCCTTACAAGTGAATGAGAGATCGCCGACTAGGAATAAGGCTGCTAAGTTGTTCCAAATTCTATACAATCTTATGTACAATATTTAATGGTAAGTCTTACTTATTAGATATTGGGTTCTGATCATGACTAGTTTAATCATAAGTTGATTTTAAAATCTATAAATGTAAGTTTGAGGTAAGGAGGTAGGTGATTGTATTTATTGTGAATTCAAAATTTTATTACGACTCCCTATCTATTAGATTACTGACTTGAGTCTCAAGAGTATCTTTGACGGTCTGTACAGTTTGAAATACAAACATTTTAGGACACATAAGAATTGAACTAAGTATATTCAGTATAACAAAAAATAATTAAGAAAAAAGTGTGAAAAGAGTGTTTAAGTGTGATTCTCGATTAGATATAACTTATTAAAATTATTTAAATTTGATGAAACCCTTTTTAAACTAAGTGTTGAAATTTAAAGAAGATGACTTTAGGTGAGAGGGCTGCATGTTACTAGCGGTTAAAGTTTTTGATGAGATAAAGAATGAGCATATATGTATGTAGCATATGATTAATTATGCAAAGGGATTAGAAAGTTATTCCTATCTAGCAAGCATGTAGCAATGAAGCTAGTAAAATTGTCTTGGGTTCTGGGTTAGCACAACTAAGCTAGGTATAGTTTGTGAGTATGTGTTGTTTGTAGTGTTAGGAAGCACAAAAGTATGGGCCCATGCATGCACTGCTAATAATCTTTCTAGGTCTTTCAAAGGACAATGCTGGTGCTTCCCACTTACACTTCCATTCTTTATTTTCCTCTCTTCTTTTAACAAATCCCCACTCACTCTCTCACCAAACACTGCACCTCCAGTCAGCATCAACGTTCATCCACACAAGTCGCGTATGTATAATCGAAGGAGATCCATTTAATATAATATATACTGTTTTTTCAGTCATGCACTTTCGAAAAGTGAGTCTCAAAAAACAGATTCCCCCAAGAGCTTTACAAATTTCAACATGCTGCTGCATTCCTAGAATGAACTTCATTCGTAGTTGTTTTCGTAAAAGTGTGATTTTATGGCATAAGCATAAGTATGGAATCGGTTCCCTGGATTTTGCTAAAGCCTGCCACGGCTGAGCGTGCTTTTAAAAGGAATCAGCATCTGATGGCTTGTTTAAAATATATTGGGGAAGGAACCACACATAGTTATACATCACACAATAATATCGAGGCAATCAAAGAACCACGTAACTTACTTCCATTAATATATATAAATATTGATAATTAATAATGTTACAATTAATATATGTAATACTTTTATATTACTTAAAAGCTAATATACTCTCTCCTGTCCAGCTAAATTTAACTTATAATTCTATATTATTGATGAACTTTTAGAAAAAGGTTTCGTCAGACAGATACAATAATAATGGTATTTGCGTTTAATCTATATAAGATATCGGGAATAAAATTTATACAGAGTTTCTGACAAGAATAAAATACAATTTTGATTGAATGATTAAATATAAAAAAATATAATTAATCTTTTAAATATATTTTTCTTTTTCTGGACTTTTCTATGTTATTTTAAAATAAACAGTATTGAAAATTTAATAATATTATCTTAACAGACACCATTACTATTATCTTTTTAAAGAAAAATGATTTTTAAAACCAATCCTTATCTCTAAACTTCATTCAATTGAATGAAGAAATTGAGGTAGGAACACTAAATATTAGATTTATTATTATTAATTTAGAACTTACTATTCTAGTTGTGTAAAGTTCAAATACTCCGTCCAATTACAAGAAACAACTCTTCGTAATCGTTAATGGAACAATCAAGTAAAAACACTTTGCTATCAATTAGAGATAATTATATAAAACCAACAAAGAGTGAATAAATTGCTTGATCTAATGCCAAAATTATCCATTAATAAAAAACAAGTTTTTTTTTCCTTATTGATAGTCTTACTTTTAAAATTTGTTTCAGTAAATTAGAAAAAGAAGATATGTAAAAATCATTCTTAAACAACATACTGAAACAAGCGGATTTGAAGTGAAAATAAATAAGATATTTACATATTAGAAGGTTGAAAAGGAAGAATAATAGATATATTACATATAGTAATTTTAAGTAATGTGAAACTCTTACATTTTATATTGGAATAAAGAAGTTTGAGGTGAGAATATGAAAGAAAAGTTAAAGAGAAGAATACCTAAAATAAAATAAGAATAAATTGGAAGGGGATTTGTTCTTGTTGGCAAGTGGAGGTGCATTTGGGCCATAGGAATATAAAGTTTTCTTGTGAGTACCTAAAATATATTCAAAGCATGCGGCAATTTGTAGGAAGGGAATGAGTATAGGGTCTTGAAAGCAAGTGTGTTTTCATTTCATAATCCATGTAGATAACCCACTTAGTTCGTAGTGGGTTCAAGATGATGATCATCATGCCTCTTTCTCATAGGCTCTCAATGTGGAACCCATGTGATCTTCTGCTTTTGCATATAATCTTTTACTCTTTCTTTCTCTTATCAAAGTCAAAATCAATAATCTTAATGTCTTTATAACTTTTTTTAAATCCACCAGATATATAGAATTTTCAACCTAATTAAATAGAATTGAATTAAGTTTAAAAATAATTTCTTAATGTAATATAAGATTTTTAAATTTAAACTTATCATAACAATACTTGTTATTTGTTTAGTCTATCTTATCACCCACGATCATATATCTATTAATGTATAATTTTACACTTAAAAAATATATGTCTCGATTCTTAACAATTCAACATGTTTCTATATGCAAAGTTAAATATTTTTAAAGAGTAGCTACCATATATATATATATATCATTTAGATGTCCATTGGTTCATTTTAGTGCAATGTGTTCAGGCTGTCAAATGATTTCAAAAGACTGTGTTTGAGGCAAAAGCACTAACCCAACTAGTAATTGTTCACACAAAGGAGTCAAAACTATTCAAGTATGAAGAGCACTAAAGAAACATTTTTTCAACACATTTGACTAATTAGATACTATAGAGCCACAAGTAATGATTCCTTGTAGGGAAATACAAAGAGTATAAAGATTAACAAAGGATAGCCTTCTTATTAATTATAATAAACAAGGGTGTAGTTTCAATCACTATCATAACCCACTTATTATGAAATTCATGACACTGATTATATGGATAACTGCATGTAGGGCCTATCTTGCATGTGTCATAAACTTGTTAAAGTGATATTTTTTATGTGTAACGAAGTATTCACTTGTAATTTATTAAAATATAAAATAAATGGTTGATTAGAAGCATATTAAAGACAAAACTAATGTCACTACTGTGGTATTTCTATGTCTGCATAAAATAATATTATACTTTTCAGCCTATCAATCAAGATTTTTGGCTTTGAATATCCATTATTATGTTTGATTAAAAGTTTATATTATATGTAACGTTAAAAGTTCTATATTTAAAAGGGATAAAAAATACAGAAAGTATCATATAATAAATAAAATTACATATAAGGCAGTGCTTTCTAAATGGATTAGTATTTATATTTACCTATACAACTTTCAAGATTTTTTTTAATTGCAAATTCTCAAATTCATTTAACATGCGTAATAAAAGAAGGTAGGACAACGCTTATGAATTACACCATTTTGTAAATTACATAATGCCCATATATTGGTTAAAAAACCATCTTCTAAAATATAAATAAATTATGATTTTTTATTGTTGGTTATATATTAGGTATTATTTGTTTTTAATCCTATGTAGCAATAACATTGTTTATCTGTTTTAAATAAATGTAGATAGCTACATCTAACAGTTATTAAATGCATGCTTGGGCTACTATTAAGTATAGTTTTTTATGTATCAACTAATTTTATCAAACATATTAAAATTAATAAGATAGTTTATCATATTGAAACTTATAAATTAGAAATTTATCAAATAATAATTATCAACTAGAAATTAACTTATCAATTATTAACTAACTTTATAAGTTAATTTTGTCATACGAACCTAATTTTTAAAAATATCGACAACACATTATGATAAGTATTTTTAACTATAATTTTTAGCACATTTTATAAATATTATGTATCATTTACTATGCAAGTGAAGCTCAAAAAAAATATTCTCACTGTTCTTATTGATAAGTTTGAAAATGTAGAAGCTGTGTTTAAGATTCAATTCATAACGTTTATTGCTTTAATTATTTTTATACTACCTTTGATGAAAAGTGTGTATATAAAAAAGAACTAAAATAAGGAAAAATATTAATGACTAGATTATTTTTTAAGAATACATAAATTTAGAACAATTTTTTCTATAAATTATATTAGATATCACTGAAACTTTGGAACAATTTATTGTTGATTAAATTAATTATTTTTCTTTATTAATATAAATTAGACAATTGAGTTTTACAGATAAAAAAGTATTTAATAATTATTAAGTAATAAAAATAATAATAAAAAGAAATGTATTATTAACATTTCTCTCATTAAATTTACTTTCAGGTCATTCAATGTACTGCATCCGAATTTAATTCTGTCTAATCTAAAACCTACGTATTAATTTGAGAGGGAACATCTGTAATTACTTTCAGCTCGTTCAGTGTACCCACACATCTTTTATTTAAGAATGCTCAACCTAAACCTACCTAAAAGGAATGTATAGTAAACGTGCTTAAAAATATATAAAAAGATAGTGATGAAATATATTATATGTTTACTCCAAAATATAAATTTTAGTAATTTAAAATTGAAAACATTACGTCTGGCAAATGATATTTAGAGTATTAAACTATTATAATCATAATGAGTATACAACAATTTAATAAAGGAAGTTTAAAACATCTCTACCTAATAAAATAACATAAAATAAATAAGTAAAATAATATAAAAGTAATAAATATACCTTCTTTACTTCTTTTAAATGTTAAGTCAAATGAAAGCTAAAGATTTTTAGAAATGGTCGAATAGGAGTAATTCTAATAATTATTTTAGTTAGTTTCCAATGTTTAGGGAAATAAGCTAATAAGCAGTGATGTTTATAACTCGCGAGTCAATCTAGCTCACTATGAATTTGAGTCGGATTGAGTTTGAGAAAAATATAATTTTTTTTAGTGATACATCCTCCACCACCCCATCTTCTTCCTCTACCTCCTCAATTTTTTTAAATTTTAAATTTATTCTTTTTAATTTTACCAATTTTACTTTTTATTTTCTAAAATCCTAATTCCAATCCCTTTCATTTTCACTTTCCCTTTCACTCTCAGCAGCAAGTTCCCACCCTCCAGTGTCACTTTTTCTTTTTCTCTTAATTTACACTCCCGTTAACATAAAATTTGACAGAAAAAGCAAATTATGCATGGTATAAATTTAAAACATTTATAACTTCTGATGAATTTTGAAGTATCATGATTCCATAATATAATCTGCTAAAAATTTCTTTCCCACTTCTTTCTCTTTAATAACCAAAGTGACAATGGGGGTGGGGGTTTGTTGTTGAGAGTGAAAGGGAAAGTGAAAATGAGAGGGGACTGAGATTAGGGTTTTAAGAAATAAAAATAAAATTGGTAAAAGTAAAAAATAAAAAGGCTAAATTTAGAATTTTAAAAAATTTGGGGATGTGTAGGAAAAAGATGGGACAGTGGAGGGAGCATTACTCAATTTTTTTTATGAGACTAGTTTTCAACCCGGCTCACCAGGTTGAACTCGTGGATCTACCTAATTTAATTATTTATTATTTTGTGTTTTAATATTATTATTTACTTTTTTTATTATATTGTAGATGGTGATAAATAAAAAGATGTTTAAAGAGAAAAAATATTATAGAGTTATCTATTCAAGACTCTAATATTATAAATGCATAAGTGATACAAAAAATATTAATATTAAAAAATTATATGTTCCTCCTTTGTACATGTTTTTAAGATTGTATAAAAGAATTGTGATTTTTTTTATTTTAAAAAAAACTTATAATTAAATGAGTTAGTGATTTAATCCATTTAACTCAAACTCGTGGTGGATCGAGGCGAGTTTGAATTTTTCCAGTTCACTAATAAGTGAGTCAAGTTAAGTTGACTCACTAAGTGACGAATCGGTGACAAGTAAGATAAGATTAAGTCGAATTACCCATTTTGATAACTTTAAGTATACCTAGACTAGGTTTGTGAATATTCTCTCTTTTTATGTTTTTTGCTTATCTAAAAAATGTATTTTTTAATACCACTAAAATGATTAATTAATATCTATTTTTTTACAGCAATCATTTACAGAGTTTATTTTAGGGACTCTTAATTAGAATCATTCTCTTAACAAATTAGGTTCCACATTTAAAACTCTTTTAAATTTAGTGGTTCCAAAATTAAAAAAAAAAATCTGTTCAAATATTTATAAAGAAATAGTTAAATGAGTTTTTCAAAAATTCGTTGTCTCTTTGACAGAGCTTATTGGTATTTGAAAAACATTGCAACATAAATTAATAAATTATGCAATGGACAATAGATAGACAACAATGGATAAACTCGTTTCATACAAATGGTATTAAATAGTCTTAACAGAAAGTGACATGTCACTCAATAATAATTATATTATAATCAAATTCTAAGAATCTAAGATTAGGTTGAGTTGAACACAAGTAATTCGTATACAATATTGGTCTTAAGTGTGTAATAATTTCTTTCTTAATATTATATGATATCTTAATTTAAGTAATACAAGTTATTTGTGAAATAAGAGATATTTGTTAAGATTTTTACTTAATACTCTCAAATGCATTGATATCAACACCATTATCGTGTATAAGACATAGCAAATTTTAATTTAACAATATCAAAATCAATTGTTATTTCAATCAAATCTATCACTTAATCTATGTATGTTAATCATCATTACTTAACATCATTCACTAGTTACATATATACTTAATATTATCAAAATCAACAACTTAATGATATATTTTAAGCTTCGCTTTCATCAACAAAAAAGTTCAAAGTAGAATTAGAAGTTACTCATCTAATCATATTATTTGATGTAACTTAAAAACCCATTACCTCCCGTTAACTTAAATTGACTTGAACTCCAAGAAAGATCAATCAACACTTACAACTCTAAGAACAAATAAAATTTTTAATTTACTAAGAAAGATTACGAGAATAAGATAAATTATGTGAAATAATGAACTCATTATTTTATAACCAATCAAATGAATGTATTTCTTAATTTGTTACCATCTACATGGTGGATATAATCATGAAAGAGATGAAAATCAGAATCAGAATTGATAAAAGGGAAAAGCTAGAGAGCGACCCATGCTAAACTTTTGTTTCTGAAAAGAAAAGATTAAAAATAAGGAAAAAAGGAGAAGAGAAACGGGCCTTGGGCCAAGTTCTGATAGATTTCACCTAACTAAACAATATTTTACATATCAACTTTTACTTTTGTTTTTTATTTTTTTGTGATTTGTTGCAATGAAGAAGTTTGAATCGTTAAGAACGTGTGTTTCGGAACTCCATATAACTTATATGTGTGAGAAAAAAAAAGTAGATATTGTTGAAGAAAGAAGATGATAACTGGACATTAAATTTGGAGATATATTAAGGATTCTATATCTATATCTTGTTTTTTCTATGACTGAAAAAATTTTGATTTAGTATATCTCTTCAGCGACTTCATCGAAAACAGTTTTTGGGAGTTTGTTGTTACCAAATATTTTACTTTTACAAATTTCTTAAAATAAATTAAAATACATTTACTTTATATAATTACTCTTCTAAATAAAATGTATCATCTTCAATATTTAATATAAATCAACTAACTTGAATATCTTACCGGCAACCTAACTATATGTTTGTATCTTTTTAAAATAAAACATTTCAAAAGTAAAGAAAAAAGAAACACAGAGCTACTTCATTTCGGGCTATGCTATGATCAGAAAAAAAAAGTAACGAAAAAGAAACACATGCCTATCTGGTCCCAAATTTGACCTTTCAATTGTAGGAGTAACATGGCCTTACAAGTTCGGAACATTTATTTGAAAAATAATTAAAATATTATTTTGTATAACTAAAATAATTTTCTAAGAATACTTTCATTAAATTTTATATAATTTAGTTTTAATCAATACAAAAATTATGTCATGTTTTTTAGAATTTTGTAGAAAAGTTCATTCAAATATATTTTTCAGCTAGTAGTTCAAATTGAAATTCAATTTCGACATTATAAGCCTTCAATATCTCGTTTTAGATAAAAAAAATGAAACAGAATAGAGCAACTTGTATCAGTTTCAAGATGCTTTAGCAACACTGCATTAATTTTACAGATCTGTTGTTAGACCTACGCATGATGGGCTGGGCTATTTTCCTTATGGACGGCCCAAAAGAAATAGGAGGGTTACTCCCTACATCACCCCATTTTGCTCCCTGCACCACCACATTTTTTATAAATTTCAAAACTATTCTTTATATTTTAAAATATCCTACACTCCCACCTCTTTTTTTCAATGGATGTCAACATCCGTTGAAGAAAAATTTCTTCAACAAATATGCCACATCGGTTGAGTTTTTTATTTTTTTTAATTTTTAGTTTTTTAATTTATTGTATTTTAAACTAATATATAAATATTATTTAATTTTTTAAAAATTATTACTTAATTATTTATAGAAATGTGAGTGCAATGGATCCTTACTTGTAATTTTTTGAGTCTAATGAGTCCCTTCCGTTAAATAGAAGGAAACGGAGTTAGTGGGCTGATGATGTGGCAGTTGTCTTTGGTGAGGTGTCAAGACGCAAGCTTACGTGGTGTTAGGGTTCCCCATTTTCAAATTGGGTTTTATTAAAAATTGGGGATAAAAGGATTTGGGGGTGATTTGTTCGAGATTAGGGCACGTCCGTGTGCGAGAAAGAAGACAGAGGCAGGCAGTGATCGCGGGAACTCGTAAGAACTTTTAGACAAAGCATTTGTGAGTGGACGACCATTGGTGGGGTAAATAACGAAAAGCGACTTTCGAAGGTGCGTTTATGGTAGGTTTTGTTCTGTGTTTCGTTGCTTTCAGTGTGGTCCCCCCAGAAGTTTTGATTTATTTTATGGTTTGTCTGTGTTGTGTGCCCCATTGTCAGTGCATTTGTTCGAGATTAGGGCATGTCCGTGTGCGAGAAAGAAGACAGAGGCAGGCAGTGATCGCGGGAAGACGGAGCAGTGGTGGTTCGCGGTTGGCGAGTTCTTCTTCGTTGTCAGTGGTTGTCTCTGTTTGGGGTTTGCTCTTTTGGGTTCGCTGTTTGGGGTTCGCAATGTCTTCGAATCACGGTTGTTCGTCTTGCTCATGGGGGAGCTGTCGTGGTGGTTCATCCAGAGGATTGGTTGGAAGCCAAATATGCCACTGTGGGGAGGCTGCTGTGTTGAGAGTGGCAAAAACAATTAAGAACGAGGGGAAACAATTCTGGGGCTGCCCTAACTACAAGCGGACAAGAAATGAAGACCTTCAAGGATGCAATTTCTTTAAATGGCTTAGTGAAGATTGCGTAGATGATACTGTTAGTACTATTGCAAGGCAAAGGAGGAAGATTAATAGTCTGGAGAAATGTGTTAGGGAATGTCAAAAAAGGGAGAAGATGTTAATAACAATGATATGTTTTCTGGGATTGATTAATATCATTGTTGTATGTTTTTTGTTTAAAAGTCCTTGATGTGTTCTGTTAGATAGTTTATGTGAAGAGCACTTTGGACAAATTGTAATATGATGTTATCAAATGAAGGTCAAATTTGAATTCAAGCTTCTGAAATTATGGTTTGAAATTACATTTAGTTTGATATATACAACATAAAATGAGGAAGTGGTGTGTAACTGGCAATAAAATGAGGAAGTGGCTTCTGTAATCCAAAAAGAAAAATCTGTATACAATTTTGCAATTTTGCAGTTCCAAAAAGAAAAAGATTGAAAGTGGTTGATGGATAATGACAGTTCCAATTTTGCAGTTCCAATTCCGGACGAGCGTCCTCTTCTCCTTGCTGGATCCACTTCTGAGCGTCCGCTTCTGAAGGACGAGCGTTCTCTTCTACCTGGCTGGGACGAGCGTCCATTTCTACGTGGCTGGGACGAGCGTCCGCTCGTGCTTCTACTCTTGGACGAGCGTCCACTTATCCTGGCGAGCGTTCTGAGCGAGTGGGCGAGCGTCCGCTGAAAGTCTTCTCTGGACGAGCGTCCTCTGCGCGTCTTCGCTGGACGAGCGTCCTCTCGTGCTGGACGACCGTCCTCTCGTGGTGGGCGAGCGCCCAATTTGGTAGATTTGGTACGAAAATTGGTAGATATTAAACAAAGTGGAATTACAAAGTAGTGGGCGAGCGTTCACATTCATAATTACATCATAATGAAATTACAAAGTGGAATTCAAATCCACGTCTGACAATTTACCTAGCAGATGTCTGTGATTACAAAATACATGTCTGTGATTACAAAATATATGTTTGTGATTACAAAATAGCCATCACTTAAGCTAAACATACTGTCAGTCCTAAATCAGTTTTAAACTTTTGTTGTAGATGGCTGAGTATGTTCCAAAACGCATTGAGTAAGTTGACTTGGTCCAGTAATTGGCTGACTTTGTTCAGGTTGGGTTGCAGGTTGCTCACTTGATTGATATTGAGTTTGGTGTGCTGGAGGAGCTTGTGGACAACTATTTCTTTTATGACCAACCTGTCTACATATGGAACATCTCTTACGAGTTCCATTTTGCTTCAGTTGTGTGTCATCCTTCTTTAGCTCCCAAGCCTCTAGCCTTCTCTTCTTCTTTGGTCTACCAGGCAACACTCTTTTAGTTGGAGGCAAAACATCAGGCTGAGAAGTTTGTTCCCATAGTTGAGGACCATTGACAGGGTAGATGATTGGAATGTATGTTTCTTGGTAGGTTGACTTTGTAAACCAATGTGGCACGTAGTCTTCTCCATTGATGTTGATAAATGTCATGGCAGCTAGTGCATGACAACATGGGATAGCTGTTAAACTCCACTTTCTGCAACTGCATTCCAGTTTATCTATGTCAACGACATACTTGTCACTCATCATTGAAATGTGTCTGACCTCAAAAATTTTCTCTCCAGACCAACTGCAAATTTTTAAAAGACAAATCAGTGTTTGTAGTAAAAAAATTGCATACATAAAGAAGTGAAATGGTAATGTGGTCATGTCAACATACCTAGGTAACCAGTATTTAGTCAAGAGCAGTTCCTTGTCAAATCTTTTCTTAATCTTTGGACAAATACTACCTTCATATGTACTTATTTTGTTTCTATTTGTTGCCCATCTCTTCATGAGGTACAGACGAATGTCTTCCATCATTGTGATGATGGGCTTACCTCTTGCATGTAAAATTACACTTTTAAATGCTTTAGACATATTATTCACTAAGGTGTCACAAACAACATTACTTGTAAACCTTGACCGTGACCAAAATCTACTTACACAAATAACAATTGCAAAATATCAGCTATGAAAACAAACAACAATTAATAGGACCAATGAATTTTAAAGGCATGTGGATTGGCATACCTTGGTGGGATGGCTAATAAGTATTTAAAGGCGTCTGGATTCACCCCTTTAATTTCTCTCATCACTGCTTCCCATGTTTGAGGGTGTGTTGATGCTGCTGCCTTCCATAGTAGACGTTTTAGAATCTGGCCAGGAAACCTCTTCCTGAAATTAGCATAGATGTGCCTCACACAAAACCTTTGCTCCACACCAGGGAGAAGTTCTTGTAAGGCTGGTAAAAGTCCCTATTCACATGAAGCTATACAAGTTAAAATAAAACACATTAAGGTTTAAAACATAAAAAAAATATGGCAATGGTAATAAGTTACTAACTTTTTGTTGATCTGACATAAATGTGATGGTTGAAGAAATCTCCACACCACCAAGATCATCAATGAGAAAATGTAGAAACCAACTCCAAGTGTCCTTATTCTCCACTTCCACAACAGCATATGCCAAAGGACACATTTGGTCATTCCCATCTCTTGCTACTGCAGTTAACAACTCACCTCCAAATTTTCCTTTTAAGAAACAACCATCCAAACCTATAATCTTCCTACATGACACGAAGCTGTCCTTACAGGCCTTCAAACACACATATAGTCTCTTGAAAATTGGAGTGTCCTCATTAGGTTGAACATGAACTTTCACAGTTGAACCAGGATTTGACCGAAGCAACTCATTGGCATAGTCATACACTCTTCTATATTGTTCTTTAAAATCACCTTCTATATGTTTGGATGCCATTGCTTTTGCCCTACAGGTTGTGGACCGTGAAACACCAATGTTCCACTTCTTAGAAACTTTGTTATGGAGGTTATACAGATTAATATTTGGATTCTCTTTCATAGTCTTCTCTAACCTCCCACTCAACCATTTTGAAGTCATTAGACGGATGTTAAATTCTCTACTGCAAGTGTGGTTGTCTACTATTTTCCTTAGCTGCCATGTATTTTCAGCTGCCTTATATGCACAATATGCATTCCAAGGACATTTCCCTTTTGCCCCACAACATCTGACACGCACTCTTCTTTTGTCATTTTTATAAACTTTTAATTTTCTACCATTCTCTACTCCATAGGATCTTATAGCTTTTGTAAAATCTTTTTTGTCACTGAAGTACGTGCCCACTTCCCATTTATATTGTTCCATAGTTTTGGGCATTGTAAAAACACCAAAATCCCCATAGTCATCCCTGTCATCATCTGTGTTATCACTTTCCACAACACTCTTCAAACTGTCGGATTCCCAATCACTATCAGATAAACCCCTAGGTCCACCAAATTCAACTTCATTAGTACCTTCAAATACATCCTCTTCGGACCCATTCCAACTGCTAACATCATACTCATCAGTTTGTACTCCATTACCCTCTACTTCTGCCTGCCCCTCCACATCAGACTGGACGTCTACATTCACCCCATTTCCCTCACCCTCTACCTCAACCTCTGCCTCCACACCAACATCCTCTACCTCAACCTCTGCCTCCACACCAACATCCTCTACTGCATCCTCCACACCAACATCCTCTACATCCTCTACCATACCCTCTATATCAGCCAGTACATCAACCTCAACTTCTATCATTTCTGGATCAACTTCTGATTCAGGTTCACCCACTGCCTCAACATCTGCTACACCAATCTTTATCTGAACTTCCTTTTCAGCACTCTCTCTCTCAACTTGTCCTTCAACACTAGGTCTATCAACTTGCAAATCAGCACTCTCTCTCTCAACTTCTCCTTCAGAACAGTATTCCAACTGCAGAAGATACTCAGGTTCACACACCCTATGTATAACATAAAGGTGAGCTTCACCATTCAACATAGCAATATTGATCAGATGACAAGCACCCTTGTCATCTAATAAAGGTTCCAAACAATCTTCTAATACAGGACCACGACCCAATGAATACCATAAGTCCTTTACATTCCTATAACCCATCTCCTTTAGAATGCTTAATATTTCAAAATAACTCCATCGATCAGGGTCTATTTTTATAATTGTGGTTTGACCATAGTGATATCCAAATGTCCCATTATTCTCAAATTTCCCCCCATGGTGAAACACGACTTCAATGTGTGAGTTGGCCATATTATCTAATATAAAATTGGTCAGAGTTAGTTAATCTATGCTTAACCCTTAACCCAAATGATATCTAAGCAAAAAACAAAGCATAAACATACTACTGTACAGACCATAAACAACTCAAACAAAACAAAACCACATTTATGACATTAAATAAAGCAAATGCCACAACACAGTACCACACACTATGAAGGGGGACCACAACGACAACGTCGCAACAGAAACAAAGCAAATGCACTGACAATGGGGCACACAACACAGACAAACCATAAAATAAATCAAAACTTCTGGGGGGACCACACTGAAAGCAACGAAACGAGAACAAAACCTACCATAAACGCACCTTCGAAAGTCGCTTTTCGTTATTTACCCCACCAATGGTCGTCCACTCACAAATGCTCTGTCTAAAAGTTCGTACGAGTTCCCGCGATCACTGCCTGCCTCTGTCTTCTTTCTCGCACACGGACGTGCCCTAATCTCGAACAAATCACCCCCAAATCCTTTTATCCCCAATTTTTAATAAAACCCAATTTGAAAATGGGGAACCCTAACACCACGTAAGCTTGCGTCTTGACACCTCACCAAAGACAACTGCCACATCATCAGCCCACTAACTCCGTTTCCTTCTATTTAACGGAAGGGACTCATTAGACTCAAAAAATTACAAGTAAGGATCCATTGCACTCACATTTCTAGAAAGGGACTAAGTTGAGATTTCCAAACCAAAGTGGGGACAAAATTGGGTATTATGCCTATTTTAAAATATCCTACACTCCCACCTCTTTTTTTCAATGGATGTCAACATCCGTTGAAGAAAAATTTCTTCAACAAATATGCCACATCGGTTGAGTTTTTTTATTTTTTTTAATTTTTAGTTTTTTAATTTATTGTATTTTAAACTAATATATAAATATTATTTAATTTTTTAAAAATTATTACTTAATTATTTATAAATTAATTTTATTTTATTTAATAAAATAATTATTATTAATTTAACTTATGTATTATTATTTAAATAATACTTAAAATATTTTTTATAAATGTATTAAAACGAATGTGCCGTATTTGTTCCGTTGATTTTTTTTTTAGTTTTTTAATTTTTTTATTTTAAATTAATATATAAATATTATTTAATTATTTTAAAATTATTACTTAATTATTTATAAATTAATTTTATTTTATTTAATAAAATAATTATTATTAATTTAATTTATGTATTATTATTTAAGTAATAATTAAAATATTTGTTATAAATCTAGATGTGCCACGTCCGTTAATGATAACATCTGTTGGAGTTGTTGTTTTTTTTTAGTTTTCAATTTTTTAATTTTTTATATTTTAAATTAACATATAAATATTATTTAATTTTTTTAAAATTGGTACTGAATTATTTATAAATTTATTTTATTTTATTTAATAAAGTAATAATTATTAATTTAATTTATGTATTATTATTTAAATAATAAATAAAATATTTTTTAAAAATCTATTAAATGGTAACCATATTTGTTGAAGTTTTTTTTTTAAAATAAAAATAATAAACTAAAATATAAAATATATAAAAGGATGTTGACGTCCATTTTATATCAAGCGCAAATTAAGTATAAGTGGTGCAGGAACAACTCTCAATAAATAGGCCATCTGGTGGCACGTGCATGTTAACATTCTAAACTCAAAGGAACCAGGAAAACACAAGGAACGCATTTTTTAAGACTTTGGAACAGTTAGTGAGAAATTTTGTAACTTTGGCATCAAGTAAAAATAAGTAAGATATTGAATATGTAGAAGAACTCATAAATAGGTTTTAAATTGAAAATGTTCTCTTATATGACTTTCTTTCCCCGAATCTCTTCACAGTCTGTCTTCCAAAATACCTAACACAGTTTAACCTTATTACTTTATCGTTCTTTGGAACTGATATGCACAATTACAGGAATAAAAGATTTTGTGGGAAATCTGGTGAGAGGCTAGGCTTTGTCAGTCGGAAGTGATACTCAGCACCACCTGAATAAAGTTCAGTTTTCATTGGGCATATACCTCTACTATTTCACTATTTACTTTGGTCTTGGGATAATGAAAAGGAACGTAGGAAAATAATCAGTTTGATGGCATTCACTGTAATTCGGGATTATGAATAAGGACCTTAACTAATTTTCAAGTATTCGGCCTTAAGCAAAGAATCTTCTTTATACTTTGTCTAAAAAGATAAAATAAATGTAGAGCAGGGCATCTAAAAATTCTTCCACACTCCTCTTGAGTTACAGAACATGACATCAAAGAAAGGCATTGCATGGTAAACTTGATTCCCTATAGCATGTCGATGATTGCACATCTCTAATGGAGGCTACAAATTCACCACATGGTTATGTTTCATTAGAACACCCGATCAAAATTCAAGCTTCTAGTTGCTGAATGAATAATTTGGAGGGACTATAGTGGAAACTGGAAAGTAGAAACTGAAAAAAAAATGCGACCAACAGGAAGGGATCGAAGGATTGTCCGCAGAATGGCAAACTTTCCTCGAAGCATAATGGAGGGTATTTCAAGGGCAGTGGAGGATGGTATAGGCTTTATAGGAAGAGGAAGAGGAAGAAGAAGAAATCAACATGCTAATTTTCCTCTGCAGCCTCAAGAACATGTTCCACAATCACTTGATCATGTAGTGGTTCAAGAGGAATGGAGTTTTCTTGAGAGTTTTGAGCAGCAATATGGCACTAAACACCCTTTCTTTTATGCTTGCCGTCTCGGGGAAGCCTTGAAATTAGCAGAACAAGATCACAAGTTCTTGTTCATGTTCCTCCACTCACCTGACCACCCTTTTGCAAACGTTTTCTGCAAGGAAACACTGTGTTCGGAGCCAGTGATTCAGTTTCTTGATGTGAATTTTGTTTGCTGGGGAGGACTTGCATATAGAGGAGAGGGCTTGCAAATGGTTGCAACGCTTAGCCCTGACACTTTTCCCTGTTGTGCTGTCATAGCCCCCACTCCGGGCGAGAGTATAGCAGTTCTGCAACAGGTTGGTCAAATTTCGTGACCCATATTTTTATGGATTATGCTTTATGCCTATGCAAGATGCTTTAAAGAATTTGGCTAAGTGAGTTATTGTTTATGTTGTATTTTCTTTTCTGGTATAAATCCTAAATCCAAACCCAAGGTAGGAATGCTACCTAGCTGATGAAACATCTAGATAGAAATGACACTTACAAACCTAGGAGACTCAAAAAGATTCAAATTATGACTTTGTCGGATGGGAGAATCTATCTTACTTTGGTTGATCAAGTGCTTGTGTATTTTATATTGTTGCATTGATTATGTTGATCCATGACTGCATCACCAGTTATAAACTCAAAATATTTGACTATAGCCTGTATTATGCGCATTTTTCTTATGGTTTTCAGCTAGAAGGACCCCTTTCACCGGCTGAGCTAGTGGGGATTCTACAAAGAACATTGGAAGAACAAGGGGTAGCTTTCGGAAGTGCTAAAGCTAAGCAGGAAGAAAAGATTCGAGCAGACCGTAGGCTTAGAGAAGAACAGGATGCTGCATATCTTGCAGCTTTGCAAATTGACAAGGTGTATATCTCTCTACACTTCACATTTTAGCTTAATCTAAATACACTCTTTCATTTTTAGTGTTATTTCTTTCCTAAAAACAATGATTAACTAACAATCTGCTAAATATAGGAAAAAGACAAACTCAATAATTTACCTTCTAGAGAGGGAGTTCAGAAGCAAGTGGAAGCTCACAGCACCAAAAATTATGGGAAACTGATGAACAATTCTATGAATGTCACTAAACAGAACAGCAGAGTGAATGAGTCCACTAAGGGAGTTGCAAGTAAAGGAATCGAGTCTCAACCCACGCAGGTACGTATACTTGAGTACTACACGACAAAGTTAGAATCATGTGAAAGTTGAACTTGACTTTGTGTGTCAATTTTGTGTTGCAGATTCTGATAAGGTTTCCAAACGGGGAAAGAAGAGAGCATACTTTCCTTTGCACAGACAAAATCCAATCCATTTTCTCATACATTGATTCCTTAGGATTGCCAGGGATTGGAAACTACAGATTGATATCAAACTTCCCAAGAAGAGCTTATGGTGTTGACCAAATGAGAATGACTCTCAAAGAGGCTGCCATGTATCCTAAGGCTAGTGTGTTCGTGGAGCCTTTAGGCGTTAGAGTCCCATAACCCCATTTAAGATGCACATGTATGCTATTTACCACCATAAATTTCAATTTGAATTAATCAAAATGAGACGACCTCACTTCAGCTCGTAAATTGATTGAGATTTGAGTGCATCTCCAACACAAATTCTGGACTTCGATTAGATGATCATTTCGAGACCATTTTAACTTGTTTTTGTTCACACGAAACGCATAATTTTGATGAGTCTACATTTTGGTTTGTATTTAAGCATAAATTTTACTGCTCGGATAAGAAAAAAACATGCATTTTTTCATGATTTATGTTTATAGTAATAATATTTTTATTTTGTTTTTTGTGTTTATTGTGTACATTTATCATCATTCTTATCCTAAGGGTAGTCACAAACATGTTATCCAAAGAAAACACCAAAGTAATTATTAAATTATTATCTTATATTAATTTGTGGTTAGTAAACCAATATCTTATTTGACAACTAAGCAGGAACACAGAAAATAAATTCATACTCATACTTATAGTATATGTGTCTGAGTTCTCATATTCGTTGTTATACTTGTCTCACACCTAATATTTGTGTCCGTTTTAAATTATTAAAACATTTATAAAAGCAACCTAAATAAACTTATCTTTATTCTGTTCTCTTGTTCTTAATTTTGTTTAATTTGAAAGACCCAATAATTTTTTGTTACACAATTTTTCATTTTTTTAGTTGTTTAATTTGCTAAATATTCGCAAAAGATTATGTCAAATATATTATTTCTTCCACCACAAATTTGATTACATTTTTTTTATTTGGTTTGATTTAAATGATGTATTTTATATTAGAAAAAAAATTCATTAAATCAAACAGTTGTTGAAATATATATTTAATTATTTTTATTTAATGTTTATTTTTTAAACGAGATTATTTAAATTTTAATTTTTAAATATTCAATTGTATAAATTAAATCCTCGATGATATCAAATTTTCTATATAATAAAGACGAGACAAAAATTTATACTCTTAAAAACAAAAATAGAAAAAATATAAATATAAGGATGACAATAAATTTTTATTTAAAAAGTAAAGATATATATATATATATATATATATATATATATATATATATAAAATTAATCTTAAACTCATTCATATAAAGAAGTATGACTTTTTAATAAACAATTAATAATATAATAAAGCAATTGTATAGAAAATGTAAACATTTGATTTCACATTAAGTTAAATACAAAATCATGATCACATGCAAACGTGAAATTCATCATTTGTAAACCAATTACTAACTCATTTCGTTAAAGAAAACTAATAAGATGAATAAATATATAATTTGCGCAAAGGGTTAAGATGCATAAAGATGGAAAGTGAAAAGTAGACAATGTAGAAAGGGTTAAGGTTTAATGTAATGAAATGAAAAGAAAAATATATAAATGACTTGAATTGTATTTGAATGATTGAAATGTAACTTCTTTTAAGAAAAAGGAAAACGACAATTGAGTATATAATGAACACTAACTAAAAAATGTCAATCAGTAGTATTCTCATAAATTATTTTAATAGTCGATTGTACATGGTACATAGTTTCTTATTATGTATCGGAATAATAGCCATATGACAATTATTTTGAAATAGTAAATCTATGTATATGTTATGTCATTAATAGATAATTACAAAAATACATCATAAAAGTATAATAATATAAATTATTTTAAAAAAAATTATCTGTCATGAGAAATACATTTTTTCATTAAAATAACGAAACAGTAATTTTCTCCAAAAAGAGAAAAAAAGGGGGGTAAGTTTTATTGTGTTTGTATGTTTATAAATTATTAGTTTTTTTCGTAGACTATAAAATTATAAATAGGTAACATGAGATCTTGTTCAAAATGTGATTTATGGTTTAGAATTTCCAAATATCGTGAAAAAACCAAAACCTTCCCAGGATCGAGTCACGGAGCAATCTCAAAAGAAAATAGATTTGAAAGTTGCGGAGTATCGTGATCATAGCCACTTCAGTAGCAGTTTATGAGTTTTCCAAATTCCATCAGATAATTTCGGATCAAGCTACAGCAACTCTACAGCCACAGCTCTGGTAAATTCATCTTCTATTATACTCAGTAGTAGCTACAATTAGTGAAGTAGATCTCATCTCAACCAAGTACGCGTTTTCCTCAACCCGATTTTGGAACTCGATTAAAAGGGGTTTTCATATGACAATTACATCATTTTTCTAATGGAAGTCCCCAAATCCCCTTCCAAATGCAAACGAATCGCCAAACACAAATGGCTTATAAAATTCGGTTTAGTAATTTTGGTGATGCTGCTATTATTTCTAGGTTTTTATCTTGAGTCAGAAACTGGAAAACTCAATGCGTCGTCGTATTACACCGTGGTTGTGGATTGTGGAAGCACTGGGACACGGGTGAATGTGTATGAGTGGATGGTAGGGGTGAAAGGAGCAAGCAAAGGGAACTTGCCAGTGTTGCTGCACTCCTATCCTGATAATACAACCAGGAGGAGTTCACTTTGGAAAGGTTCTTGTCAATATCACTGTATGCAAACTGAACCCGGGTTACACAACTTTGTTAATGATTCTTTAGGAGTGAGACAGGCTTTGGAGCCCTTGATTGTGTGGGCGGAGCAAGTGGTGCCGCGAGAAATGCGCGGCAGTACTCCTGCTTTTGTCTTGGCTACTGCTGGGTTGAGGGGGCTCACCTTGGAGGACGCTGATAGGGTATTGGGAGATATTGAGGCTGTTGTGAAAGGCCATAGCTTTATGATGAGCAAGAGCTGGATAAGGGTTTTGAGTGGGAAGGAGGAAGCTTATTATGGCTGGGTGGCTTTGAACTACAAAATAGGCACCTTTGATGATAACTATCCCAACTCTCCCACTTTGGGACTTGTTGATATTGGGGGCTCGTCGTTGCAGATTGTGGCAGAGATAGATGTTGCTGTTGATGATGTGCATGTGATGAAATCAAGGCTCGGATCAACGGAACATCGGATTATGGCATATTCATTGCCTGCGTTTGGCCTAAATGAAGCGTTTGATAGGACAGTTCTTAGGCTCAGAAACAATCAAAGTGAGGAAAGAACTGCCAGTATCTCTGACCTCAGACATCCTTGTCTGTTATCAACTTATGTACAAAACTATACATGCCATTCTTGCTCTGCATTGGCTTCCATTTATGAGAAAAAACACAGTCAAGACCGGGAAAGTGAGCTTTATTCTTTACGTCTTACTGGAGAACCTAATTGGGAGCAATGCAGAGAACTAGCTATTGGTGCCGCCATGAACTCGAGTTCCAAAGTGTCACATCTGACAGTTAGCAAAAATTGCCAAGCTAGTTTATTTTCTGGTACTGGTAAGGGTATAATCATTTGTTTGCATTGTAGTTTTCTTATTTTATTAATTCACGCTTTACAATTTTTATGAAATTTTCTCGTGGTCTTCTTGAAGTATGTTGAATATACATGTTAATTGAGAATTATAATAATTTCAGCATGGCAAATTTTTAGCAGTTGGTTTGGTTTGTACCCGGTGGCTATATGTAGTTACTTTCATTTTCTCAACCTCTCACCCAATCTCCAAAACGCTACTTTGTAAAATCGTAAAAATGAAAAGTAGATCAAACAATAAAGATACATTATCGTATCCCCTCTATGATCATACCAAAAAATTCAATTGTTGATTGTGTGAAACTATATCACTTTTGATGACTAAGGTTGTTATACAGTCCACCTTTTCTCTATGTAAGTGTTGACATTGCACAACCCTAGCTCCCTGATAACATTGAAGAAAGGGTGGTTAAAAGTTTTGTTTCTATTATGTGCTGCTAGGAACTTACTGTGTTTCATCACTTACCTTGCAGGCATTGATATACTTAATTTAACAGCTGTTGCACAACCAGCCAAGTTTCATGCATTGTCTGGTTTCTTTTTTGTCTACAATAAGCTAAATTTGAGCCCAAGAACCAACTTAACAATGGTTTGGGAATCAGGCAAACAAATATGTTCAAATTTATGGTCTGGTTTGAGCAGTGTTTCTGATAATCCAGATTATGCTGGACTATTTTGTTTCCAGGTGGCTTATATGGCATCATTGATTGATTATGGTCTCTGTCTTGGGGATGTTGAAATGATATTTGGCCCAGGTGACATTTCGTGGACTTTAGGAGCTGCATTAATTGAAGGGAAATTTTTGTGGTTAAACAGTACAAGCTACGAAGCCCATGCTATTATTTCAACTTTAAAGAATGTCAAGGTCACGTCTTCTCCTACTGTTCTATTTGCTGTACTCGTATTACTTTCATTGATTGTTTATTGTAGTCAAATTAGGCTACCAATGCCAAGTAGAAGGGATTCTGCTCCTGGCTCATCTTTGCCATCTTATACTCCTATAAGACGTCGATCTAACTAATAATATTTCGGCATTTTTGTGTCAGTCTTTGCATAATTCATTTTTGAAGAATGACATAACATTGGAAGTTTTAGAAATCAATGTTTATTTACTTTGACTCACTCAATTTTAAACCTGATACTTTAATAGGAGGAAACCAACTTTGTCCCCAATGTTTTGGTACCAATTGCACAATATTAATGAAAAATAGTTTAGGGATTGTCATGTATTGGCAGTTTCATTTTCAGTTCATGTAACCTGAAAGTATTTTATGACCTAAAAGCCATCCAAGTCATATTTGAGGAATTCTGAAATTAAGAATATGGCTTGAGAAGTCAAAAATATGTTCTCAATATGAATATTTGTCTATGATTCGGTGCTTGTACAATCTTAACATTTGATATTAATGACTTACCTTGCCTGTATAAATTATTGTTTGAACATCAAAATAGAAGAAATAAGTATAATATAATTGTAGTATAAATATACTTGCTATAAACATTCTAAATTCCTTTAATTGATATTTCTTTTGCCCATTCCTCTTTTTTTTTTTAATTTTTTTTTCTTGATTTTTGGGTCACCTGGTGGATCCGGGGACTGAGATAGTGAAAGATAGCTTTCACAGGCTGCTAACTCCTTTGGCCTCTAGACTGACCAGTTAAAGTTTTTTCCATAAGCAAAGAGAAATTTTAAATAAAACAGTAGCATTGATAACATAAGATCTGCTATATGAGTACAGGGAATAAACGCACCCAAGAATTATGAGGTGCGTACATGTTCTTGTTCACTACCATCATATATTACCAAAGACAAATCCCACCCCTACATGAACTGACTAGTTAGAGTTAACCTTAAAGCAATGTTGTATGGAAGAGAGAAAAACGAAGAAACTTAACACTTTGTAATATGTTGATTGTAGTTGAAGACATTTAGCTATAAATACATGATATTTTTTGAAGGAATGCTACTACGAGTCTTTTCTAAACACTTTCTTTTATTTAGCAAAATTCACAGGCATGTCATCATTAAATGATGTAGGTCCCTCGCTTTATTTGGTAGGTCACACTCCCATGAACATGTGTGTTGAAAAGAGCATGCTATTGATGTCTCTCTTTTATTGTATTGCTTCTTGTTTGATTTAGTACTTTTATTTTATAATCATATCTACTTGATTCTTTGCTGCATTTGATTCCAATTTTCCTAGTTAGTGAAGTTCCCCTGGCCACACTCATTTATATATCTGCGGGAAGGAGTGTTGTGCCTCATGGAGCATTGAATTAACCCCTGAAACCTGATCTTACGAGGCAACATATTATACTCATCAATGGCAAATTTAGCGTTCCTTATGGCTACTTGAAGTTTGGACCTTTTATTTTTTTCTTCCTCCAAACCTATCATTAACATTTAATTCAACTAAGAATAAGCTTTCACAAACTAGGACAATATACGAGAGACATAATTGAAGTGACTCAACTTGTAACTAACTATGGTTAATTATGATTAGTTATGGTTACTTAGTTAATTATGGTTGGTTAGTTATGGTTAGTTAACTATCCCAGTATCAGTTGCAAAATAAGATGCATTATTTATTACTGATACATTTTTCAATGTCATGTCATTCTTCAAAAATGAATTATGCAAAGACTGACACAAAAATGTCAAAATATTATTAGTTAGATCGACGTCTTACAAGAGTATAAGATGGCAAAGATGAGGCAGGAGCAGAATCCCTTCTACTTCGCATTGGTAGCTTAATTTGACTACAATAAACAATCCATGAAAGTAATACGAGTACAGCAAATTGTACAAGAGAAGACGTTACCTTGACAATCTTTAAAGTTGAAATAATTACACGGGCTTCGTAGCTTGTACTGCTTAACCATAAAAATTTCCCTTCAATTAATGCAGCTGCTAAAGTCCACCAAATGTCACCTGGTCCAAATACCATATCAACATCCATAAGACACAGACCATAATCAATCAATGATGCCATATAAGCCACCTGGAAACAAAATTGTCCAGCATAATCTGGATTATTAGAATCACTGCTCAAACCAGACCATAAATTTAAATAGATTTAATTAATTTAGCTTACTGTAGACCAAAAAGAAACCAGACAATGCATGAAACTTGGTTGGTTGTGCAACAACTGATAAATTAACTATATCAATGCCTGCAAGGTAAGTAATGAAACACAGTAAGTTCCTATCAACACATAATAGAAACAAAACTTTTAACCACCCTTCTTCCATGTTATCAGGGAGCTATGGTTGTGAATTATCAACACTTACATAGAGAAAAGGTGGACTGTATGAAAACCTTAGTCATCAAAAGTGATATAGTTTCAGACAATCAACAATTGAATTTTTTGGTATAATCATAGAGGGGAATACGGTTTAGGAATTAAAGTTTAGGGTTAAGGGATAGAGTTAGGGTTTAGGGTTAGGGTTTATGTTTTAGGATTTGTTAGTTAGGTTTGGGGTCCGTGGTCCAGGGTTTTGCGTTGGGGTTTGGGTTAGGGTTTAGGTTTAGAGTTAGGGTTGAGGGTTAGGGTTGGGGATATGGTTAGGGTTAAGGTTTATGGTTTACAGTTTTGATTAGGCTTTAGCTTTTACGGTTAGGGTTTAGACTTTAGAGTTTAAGGATTAGAGTTTAGGGTTTACGGATTAGGGTTTAAGGTGAGGATTAGGGTTAGGATTAAGGTTTAGGTATTAGGGTTGGGGTTAGGGTTTATGATTTAGTGAATTCTTTGTAAATCTAGACTTTGGCCAGAAGAGGGAGGTTATGCTCCCAACCATGGAGGTTATGCTCCCAACCAGGGAGGTTATGCTCCCAAACCATTCTTTGTAAAGAGAGTTCTTTTACCGTGAATAATAGAAAATCTCATTCTTACATTACTGTTTCTACCTACTGTTAGTGTTCTTGTTAGGTTCCAAACCCAGGTACCTAACAGAGTTCGATTAAACAAAGTAGGAGAAGTAAAGTTTATGAGTTCTGTACATATAAATAGAAGGAATAAGTCGAAATAGACGAAGAAAGCCAAAAGTTGAGAGATGAGGTCCAAAAAGGAGAAGGAGATGAACATAGAAAGCGAAAAAGAGGACAAAGAAGTAAAAGTATATAGAGATGACTAACCTTTCACACGTCCAAAGATGCATTGGTAGCCTAATTTTACTACAATAAAGAATCAATGAAAGTAATACGAGTACAACAAATAGTACAGTAAAAGAAGACGTTACCTTGACATTCGTTAAAGTTGAAATAATAATATGGGTTTCGTAGCTTGTACTATTTAACCACAAAACTTTCCCTTCAATTAATGCAGCTCCTAAAGTCCACCAAATGTCACCTTGTCCAAATACCATATCAACATCCCCAAGACAGAGACCATGATCAATCAATGATGCCATATAAGCCGCCACCTGGGAACAAAATTGTCCAGCATAATCTGGATTATCAGAATCACTGCCCAAAATTGTTTGCCTGACTCCCAAACCATTGTTAAGTTGGTTCTTCGGCTCAAATTTAGCTTATTGTAGACAAAAAAGAAACCAGGTAATGCATGAATCTTGGCTGGTTGTGCAACAGCTGTTAAATTAAGATATCAGTGCCTGCAAGGTAAGTAATGAAACGAAGTAAGTTCCTATCAACACATAATAGAACCAAAACTTTTAACCACCCTTCTTCCATCAGGGAGCTAAGGCTGTGCACTGTCAACACTTACATAGAGAAAATGTGGACTGTATGACAACCTTAGTCATCAAAAGTGATATAGTTTCACACAATCCACAATTGAATTTTTTGGTATAATCATAGAGGGGAATACGGTTTAGGATTAAGGGTTAGGGTTAGTTAGTTAAGGTTTAAGATTAGGTTTTCGTGTTTAGGGTTAGTGATTTAGGGTTTAGGATTAGGGTTAGGGTTTAGGTTTAGGGTTTAAGTTTAGATTTAGGGATTAGGGTTAGGGTTAGCGTTAGGGTTAGGGTTAGCATTAGGGTTAGGGTTTATTGTTCAGGTTGGTTTACGATTAGTTAACTATGGTTACTTAACTATGGTTAACTACGGTTAGTATGGTTAGTTAATAGTTAATTATGAGTTAACTAGGGTTAGTTAGTTATGATTAGATAATTATTGTGGGTTAGTTATTGTTAGTTAATTATGGTTGCTAAATCACATGCACTATTTATTACTAATACATTATTCAATTACCAGTGCGTCGAACATTTAGATACAAATATCAATACATATTGTATAACGGTTATATACATTTAAGCGGGTCAAGAGACACTTATTAGCATTTCAAGAATAGTTTCAAAAATAATTTCAAGAAGTCATGAATTTTACATATTACAAATTTCTCAAAGTGCAGCAGATTACAACACAACATAATGAAGGAAATGACAACAACAGCTTAATTGCGTAATAAATATAATTTCTTAAAGATAATATAAACAACGGACATAATATAACCAACCTGATACTTTAACTCAAGCATTGATACTTTAGATTACCTTTTGATATGTAAGAATCATCTCCATATGTAGTTTGGAATCCCATGATTCAACAAACCATAAATCTATAATTCTCTCAAGTGTCAACGTTTCCCTTGTTCCACCAATATACTTGATCATGTCAAATTTCTTTGTCGTCTAATACATGATGGAAAAAGTTGAAGAATAAGTTTAATGAGATAAAAATACAAACTTGAAGCCAAAACTAGAAAGATACACACCCACGAAATAAAAAACTTAAGTTGGGTTATAAAATTGTAACTTGATAAACTCAATGTTCACCAAATCTGCAACCTTTATAACACTCTGAATAAACAAAAAAAGAGTTTGATTAAACAAAGTATGAGAAGTAAAGTTTCTGAGTTCTGTACATGTAAATAGAAGGGCTAAGACGAAGAAAGCCAAAAGTTGAGAGATGAGGTCCACAAAGGAGAAGAAGATGAACATAGAAAGCGAAAAATTGGACAAAAAAGGAAAAGTATATAGAGATGACTAACCTTTCACACGTCCAAAGTTACAGATAATATGAAAAAGGATAACATAAATGAAGGCTGATATTATTTTACAGAAAAGGTAAAAAAAGAAGAACAAGAAGCGGGAGAAGGTCTGATATTATATAGAAGGAGAATGTCTGATATTATATAGAAGAAGAAGGTCCAAACCTTTCAGACTCACCTACTACTAGTTAACTAGATTAGTTAATTATGATTAGTTAATTATGGTTGGTTAGTTATGGTTAGTTAATTATAGTTAGTTAGTTATGGTTACTTAGTTAATTATGGTTGGTTAGTTAACTATCCCGATATCAGTTGCAAAATAGGATGCATTATTAATTACTGATACATTTTTCAATGTCATATCATTTTTCAAAAATGAATTGTGCAAAGACTGACACAAAAATGTCAAAATATTAATAGTTAGATCGACGACTTACAAGAGTATAAGATGGCAAAGAGTATAACCTCCCTGGTTGGGAGCATAACCTCCCTCTTCTGACCAAAGTCCAGATTTACAAAGAATTCACTAAATCATAAACCCTAACCCCAACCCTAATACCTAAACCTTAATCCTAACCTTAATCCTCACCTTAAACCCTAATCCGTAAACCCTAAACCCTAGTTAACTATTAACTAATCATAGTTAAGTAATCATAGTTAACTAATCATAAACCAACCTTAACAATAAACCCTAACCATAACACTAATCGTAATGCTAACCCTAACCCTAAACCTTAACCCTAACCTTATTCCTAATCATAACTCCAACCCTAACTCTAACCCTAACCTTCATTCTAACTCTAACCTTATTCCTAATCATAATTCCAACCTTAACCCTAAAACATAAACCTTAACCCTAACCATAACGCTAACCCTAACCGTAAACTCTAAACCCTTAACCCTAAACCCTTATCCCTTAACCCTAACTCTAACCCTAACCCTATTCCTAATCATAACCCTAACCTTAAACCCTAATCCCTAAACCCTAATCCCTAAACCCTAAAACATAAACCCTAACCATAACGCTAACCCTAACCGTAAACCCTTAACCCTAAACCCTTATTCCCTAACCCTTAACCCTAACCCTAACCCTATTCCTAACCATAACCCTAACCTTAAACCCAAAACCCAAAACCCTAAAACATATACCCTAAAAACCCTAACCCTAATCCTAAACCCTAAATCAGTAACCCTAAACACGAAAACCTAATCCTAACCCTAACTAACTAACCATAAACCCTTACCCTAAACCCTAAACCTAAACCCTAACTTTAACCCTAAACCCTAACTTTAACCCCAAACTCTAAACTCTAACCTTAAACCCTAAACCGTATTCCCTTCTATGATTATACCAAAAATTTCAATTGTTGATTGTGTGAAACTATATCACTTTTGATGACTAAGCTTGTCATACAGTCCACATTTTCTCTACGTAAGTGTTGACATTGCACAGCCCTAACTTCCTCATAACAGTAAACCCTAACCCTGAAACGTGAACCCCGAATCTGAACGCTAAACCTTAAACCATAAACCCTAAATCCTAAACAATAAACCCTTAAACATTGAACCATGAAGCTTGAACCCCGAACCCTAAACCTTAACCCTTCACCCCGAATCCCGAATTTGAACCCTCAACCCCTAACCCCGATCCCCGAACCCCAAACCCCAAACCCTCAAAGTTAAACCCCTAAACCTAACCATAAACCTTAAACTATAAACCCTAAACTTTAAACACTATATCCTAAACACTAACAAAAATCCTAACTCTAACCTAAACCTTAAACCCCGAACCCCGAACTCTGAATCCTAAACCCCGATCCCTGAACTAGAAACCCTGAACCTTGAACCCTAAAGCATAACCCTAACCCCAAACCCTAACCCCAAACCTTGAACCATGAACCCTAAACCATGATCCCTTAACCCTAACCCTAAACATTAAACTATAAACCCTAAAATCTAAACACTAACTAAAACCCTAACCCTAGCCATAACCCCGAACCCCAAACCCCAAACCTTGAAACCCTGAACCCTGAATCCTAAAACCTAACCCTAAACCTTAACCCTTAACCCTTAACCCCGAATCCTGAATCTGAACCCTGAACCACAAACCCCTAACCCCGATCCTCGAACCCCAAACCCCAAACCCTCAAACTTAAACCCCCAAACCTAACCATAAACCTTAAACTATAAACTCTAAACCTTAATCACTAGATCCTAAACCCTAAACACTAACAAAAATCCTAACCCTAACCTAAACCTTAAACCTTGAACCTCGAACCCTGAACCTCGAACCTTGAACTTTACCCACGAACCCTGAACCAGAAACGTTGAACCTTGAACCATAAACCCTAATCGCTAAAAAAAACCCTAACCCTAACATTAATCTTAAACCCTGAACCCATAAACCTAAACCCTAAACATAAACCCTAACCTAAACCTTAAACCCTGAACCCTATAACCTGAACCCCGAACCCTGAACACCGAACCTCAAACCTGACCCTCAAACCCCGAACCAAAAACCCTAAACCCTGAACCCTAAACTCTAAATGCTAAACCTTAAAGCCTAGCCTTAAAGTCTAACCCTAGAGCCTAACTTTAAACCATGAACCCTCAATGCGAACCCGAACTCAAAAAGGAACCCGAACCCGAACCTGACCTAAACCCGAAACCGAAACCTTAACCCCAAACCTTAATTAATAAACCCTAAACTTTAAACCGTAACCCTAACCCTAACCCTAACCATAATTGTAACCCTAAACTCTAAACCATAAACTTTAAACCATTATCCCTACACCCTAAACAATAAACCGTAAACCATAACTCTAACCCTAAACCCTAAAACAATAACTCTAACTCTAAACCCTAAAACAATAACCCCAACTCTAAACCCTAAACCTTAATCCTAAACCCTAGCCCTAGCTCTAAACCCTAACCCTAACCATAATCATAACCATAACCCTTGTCCTAACCTTAAACCCTAAACACTAATCCTTAAACCTTAAACTCTAAACCCTAAACCCAAACCCAAACCCTAAAGCTTAAACCCTAATCCCTAAACCATAAACCCTAAACTCTAATCCCTAAACCATAAACCATAACCTTAACCCTAACCTTAATCATAAACCCTAAAACACTAACTCTAAACAATAAACCCTAACCCTAAACCCCGGAACACTTACCCTAAACCCTAACCTTAAATCATAAACCTTAACCATAAACCCTAACCCTAAATCCTAACTCTAACCCTAAACCCTAAATATTAACCAAAAACCTAACCCAAACCTTAAACCCTGGACCGTGGACCCTGCACCCTACACCTTGGACCTGAACCCGAACCCTAAACCCTAAATCTTAATCTATAAACCTTAAACTTTAAACCCGTACCTTAACCCTAACCATAACTGTAACCCTAAACATTAAACCCTTATCCCTAAACCCTAAACAATAAACCCTAAACCATAACCCTAACGCTAAACCCTAACCCTAGCCCTAACCCTAAACCCCAAACCAATAAAAACAAATGTTTTTTAAATCTTTTCGCAAATTTAGAATGATCTTTAACCTTTCTTATAATCTAAGTAATACGCGTATGGAGTGAAAGTAAAAGAGATAAGGAGAGAAATACAAACAGAGGATTTATACTGGTTTGGCCTCAATGCCTACATCCAATTTCCCTTCCAATCAACCTTAGATTGAAGGATCTTTCACTATAATGATTTGAGTTTTACACCAAAGGTTTTACAGAGACTCTCTCAAATGTAAACACCTCTCTTACTCAACAATCAAATATAGAAAGATAGCAAAGAACCACACGTCTTCACTACATAACCCTTTGAGAACACCTCTCAAAGTACTGAGAGCTCCTCACTATTCTTCTTGGTCGCACGCACAGGGAATCAACACAATCTGAGATTGCAGAAAATGAAGTTTGATCAGTTAAAAATACACCTCACTCGTGCAGTAGTTGATCAGTAGTGTAAATCCATATTTGTTCTTCAAGAAACCTTCAAGATGTACCAAACTCTATGAATCGTGTTTCTTGGAGCGTCTCAACACCTGTAACACTTTTCTCAAATCAAAGATATCAGATATGAAAGTTTAGAATGATCAATAATGTTTCAGAGTTATGTGTAATGCGTCAATTTATAGTTTTCCTCATGATAGACGCAAAATAATCGATTACATTAATAATGTTCGGTTACATTAGTAGCAGATGTAACAAAATTGAAACTAACACATTTTTAAATGAATGCACAATTAATGTAATCGATTTGCAATATGTGTTAGTCAAACATATTTAAAAATATGACCGTTATTGCAGATATGACTAAGCTTGAAAACAGTTTTCAAAATATAACAGACGTAATTGATTGCATAACTAGTGTAATCGATTAAGCTTTTCACTTAAACAGATTTTGAAAATTTTTTCTCTTCAAAAACTCATCATAGCACATTTCAACAATATGTTTGCAAAGACACGACTTTTAATCGATTTTACATATAATGTAATCGATTTAAAACTTGTTGTTTTGCCATAGTTTAAAAACATAAGCTATCTGATGAACTTAATTGGTTTGCATACTTCTGTGATCATAAACCCTAAACCATATACCCTAACCATAAACCCCAACTCTAAACCCTAAACCCTAAAACTTAAATCTTAAACTCTAATCCCTAAACCATAAATCCTAAACCTTAATCACTAAACCATAAACTTTAACCCTAAACCTAAACCTACCCTTAAACCCTAACTCTAATCCTAAACCTTAAAACCCTAATCCTAAACCTTAGAACACTTACTCTAAACCCTACCCCGAATCATTAAACCTGAACTCTAAACCATAACCCTAAGTCTGACTTCAACCCTAAACCTTAACCCTAAATCCTAACCCTAAGGCTAAACCATAAACCCTACACCCTAACTCTAACCATAACCCTAAACCTTAAACACTAACCAAACTTTAACCCTAAACCCTAACCTTAAACGCTGAACCTCGAACCCTAACCTTAAACCCTTACCGTAAACGCTAAACCCTAATCAAAACTGTAAACAATAAACCTTAATCATAACCCTAACCTTAAACCTTAACCCTAACCATAAACCCTAACCTTAAGCCTAACCTAAACCTTAAACCCTAAACCCTAACCTAACCCTAAACACTAACTCTAACCATAACCATAAACATTAACCAAAACCCTAACCCAAACTTTAAACCTTAAACCCTAACTTTAAACCCTGAATGTTGAACCTTGAATCCTAAACCTTGAACATTGGACCCTGAACTGTGGACCTTGGACCATAGACTCTGGACCCTGGACCCTAAACCTTAAACTACAAACCTTAAACTTTAAACCCTAACCCTAAGTCTAACCATAATCGTAACCCTAAACCATAAATCGTAAACATTAAACCCTTATCCCTAAACCCTAAACAATAAATCCTAACCATAAACCCTAAACCATAACCATAACCCTAAACCCTAAAATAATAACCCTAACTCTAAATCCTAACCTCGACCCCAACCCAAAACCCTAACACTAAAACCTAGCCTAACACTAGTTAACACATTATGAACTAACCATATATTTAACTAACCATACTAATAACAGTTAACCATAGTTAACTAACCATAAACAAACCCCAACCATAAACCATAACCCTAACCCTGACTCTAACCTTAACCCTAACCTTAAACCTTAACCTTAACACTAACCCAAACCCTAAACCCTAACCACTAAACCATGACCCTAACCCTAACCCTAAACCATAACCATAAACCCTAACCCTAAACCCTACCTTTGACCTTATCCTTAACCTTAACCCTAAACCCTAACCCTAAACTTTAACCGTAAACGCTAAACCATGATCGAAACTCTAACCCTAACCCTAATCCTAAAATTTAAACCATGAACACTAACCCCTAAACCCTAAACTCTAAACCCTAACTCTAAACCTTTAGCCCTAAATCATACACGCTAAACTCTAACCCTACCCATAAACCCTAAACTGCAAACCTGAAAACTAAACCCTAACCATAAATCCTAAACTCTAACCCAAACCCTGATCCTAAACCCTAACACTTGATCTTAACTTTAACCTTAACCCTAAACCTTAAACCATAAACCCTAAACCCTCAATTATAAGCCCTAAATCCTAAACCTTAAACTCTAACCTTAACCGTAACTGTAATCGTAACTCTAATCCCTAACCCTAACCTTAAACCCTAACTTTAAACCCTAAATACTAAACATTAAACCCTAACTCTAAACGCTAACCCTAACACTAACCATAGCCCTAACCCTAACCCTAAACCTTAACCATAACCCTAACCCTAAACCATAACGTTAAACCCTAACATTAATCCTAACCCTAACCTTAACCCTTACCCTAAACCTTAACTTTAAACACTAAACCCTAACCCAAACCCTAACTGTTAACCGTAAATGCTAAACCCTAAATCATAAATCTTAAACCCTAACCCTAAGCCTAACCTTAATCGTAAACTTAATCCTAAACACTAACACTAATCATAAGCCCTAACCCTAAATTATAGTCATAACCCTAAACTATAATCGTAAACCCTAAACTATAGTCATAACCCTAAACTCATGAAACCTTGGGGGAACAACTTTTGGAACATTTCTTTATATAGTGTTTTCTTGGAAAGTGTTTTTTTATGTTATTAATGTGATTGATTATTAAAATAATTAAAAGTATAGAGTTTATTTGAGAACAGACACTGAAAGCATTGGTTTGTTACGCTGAAAATTGTGGTTCAGTGTCTTTTAGTTAATGTTATGTTAAAAATAATATATATATATATATATATATATAAAGAAAAGAATAAATTATCTAGTAGTTTTCAACTAGTAGAAATATTTTGGTGGTGTTTAAAGATAATTTTAGGTTTTATTTTAAAGCTTTTAATTAAAGTCTATTATCCGGGTAAATGAGTCATGTAATGAGTTGTCTTTATATTTTCGAGTTGTCAAATATGGTTGTTTAATGATTGAAATGAAGATGTTGGTTTGATTCTTGTGCAACTACAAATTGCATTATTTATAATTTTTCTATGGGACATTTTTTTGATAAATCCAATTTTCGACACCGAAAATTTTTGTACACAGGGAGAACGAAAGATCCAAGAAAAATACTTATGATTTATGGGTGAGATGTAAAGTGAGTAGTTTTGCTGTATAAAAAAATAATACATTATGTTTAAGTATATGTATAACCTAATTGGTAAGAACTTTTCTTGGGTTATATTATCTTCGTAAATTATTTGTTTAATTGTTTTAATAATTTACTAGTATATGAAAATGTATGGTGTATAATTTATATTTATATGTTGCATGTATTTATCAATGAAATGTGAATAGCATAGTGGTTAAGGTTTTAGGATTGTGTATCTATATTGGATGTTTATTTTAATCTGCTGCTTTGGTCATGAGTGGGAGTTGTGGCTATTAAGTGAATTAAAAAGAAAAAAAAAAAAGAAACAATGTGGATGTTGGGAAGGAGCGTATAAGAGGGAATGGAAAGGAAACGTGCTTATCATTTTTTTCGGCTTCATTTTCGGTCAGTTTTAAGTGCAGTTTTCTTTTAAAAAATAAGTTTCATTATAATAGGAGGATATTTTTGGTGGTTGGGGAGGATGAAAAGAGATTTTTGGAATAGGGGAATAAAGGTGAGGGCAACAGAGGTGAGTTTTTTTTAAAACATAAACACAAAAACCTTACGTGAACTGAGAGACCGAGAGAGGTTGGACTGTTTGAAGAGAAGAAGAGGAACTTCTAGCTAGTAGCTTTGGCCAAGGTATGGGAAGCTACCTTAGTTATTTTTCCTAGCTTTCAATATGTGTTCTGGGTTCTTGCTGTATTCCGGATTTATCCTATTATGATGTGTTGAGTGTGTTATACGTTCCAACATTTAAGGTCCAGATAGAGCCTTTAGTGTTGAAGCTAGGATCTGTTTTATTGTCTTGACTCTGCATGTTGGTTTTTAAGTTTGTATGATGCTAATTTTTGTTTTGTTTTACGTGCATATGGGTTGTTCGGGGTTGATAACAGCAGCTATGTTGTAGCCATGAGAGTTTCGTGATTTTATGCTTGGAGAGTGGCTTATGAGTAGAACCTGTGACTTTTATAGTTATATCCTTCCTTGTGGCTTTGCATCTTGTTTATAAATTGTAAAAAGAAAATGTTTTCAAGTTCTGTATAGCAAAATGAAGAAGTGTTTTGTTTTGGTTTTGGTGCATTTATTTTGAGCAGGACCCGCGGCAATTAAGGGTGGTAGTTTCTTTTGGTTTTATTATACTTTATAAATCATTTTATTGTAAAAGCATGAGTGAATAGGAAGAAAGTTATATTGGCTACGTAAAAGCATGGAAAGAATGATGCATGGACTAGTAATTTGTGAATTTGTGGGACCCGCGACATTAATGTCTAGTAAGACAGAGACTTTTTATTTGTTCAAGTGGGGCCACTTCATGAAAAGTGAAGTTGATGTTCATTTTAATATGAAGCAACGTGAATTGAGAGGAAAAAGAGGGAGGGGTGCGCTTAGAAGAAAGGAAAGAATGTGTATATTGATGGTGTTGACCTTTATTAGAAATTGGTTGGAAATGTTTTTATACGAGAATGAATAGTTACAATGATTAATTAAAATGATAAATGATTTATTATTTTTGGATTGGTATGGAATGTTATTTATTTATTTGTTTTATTTATTTTATTCCTTGAGTGGAACTCGTGAGAAATTCATATTCAATATATTGAGTTTCGAATGAACTTTAGATAATGATGAATGAATAGTGTTAGACAGAAAATGAGAATGGTTGTTGTACTATGATGAACTTTGACTGATGAGTGGAATGATTGAGTGTTGAAGTTATACTTGGGTCTGACTAATTCTTTTCACTATTGAGTTATGGTATTGTGGAGGCTCATGGTGTTATTGATCATGAATGATTAATGATGAGGTTATTTTAATAGAGGTACATGTGATGATGATTCGTAGTGACGATGTGTTTGGAGATGATGTTGATAATGATCATGGTGTATAAATGATTCTGTTAGTAGGATAGCGTTGTGGTGATTGATTTGTCATTAAGTTGTGTTTACTTTCTATGTACATATTTTATTGTTATTGGTTGTGCTATGGTAGCTTACCCATACTTGTTGTGTTTGTGGTCGTGTGTCTTGCGATGATCGTATAACTTTTGGTTATACGGGAGCAGATGTTGCAGATGCTTCATATGCATGATAGAGATGTGAGAGTGGGAAAAAGATTATTTAAAGTTTTTGTGTGATAAATGTCAAAGACAATGTAATTGGAATTACTTTATTTCATTTTTATTATACTAATTTCCATATTATATAAGTGGATTTTCATAATGGTATTATGATTTTAAAAATTTTAAATTTTACTCTTAATCGAAGTATCCCAAAAATCGGATGTTACAAAACCTAAACCAAAAACCCAAACCCTAAACTTAAACCTTGACCCTAAACCCTAACCTTATCCTCAACCACAACCTCAACTTTAACCATAACCATAACCCTAATCATAAACCCTAAACATTAACACTAAACCCTAGCTTGAATCCTAAACTCTAGCCCAAACCCTAAATCCTAGTCCAAACCATAAATTTTAACTTTAAATATAGTTAATTAATCCTCACCATAATCCTAACCCTAATCATGACATGTTTTTACTTCAATGTTAGTTAAGAAACGTAACGTAATAAAATATATAATTTTTATAATTTTATCATTTTTTATTAAATATAGTAAATTAATTTTTAATAAAATACAAAACTTAAAAAATAATATAATAGAATAAAACATATTAATTAAGGATAAAATTGATAAAAAAAACTGTATGTATTAAAATAAAATTGCTAAATTTTTTTGAAGTGAATCCACTTTATTAATAAGATTATTAAATATTACAATTAAATTAACAAGTTATAAAAAATGAAAATTTAAAATATATTTTAATTCTAAATTTTATTTGTTTGATGTGTGATATATTAAAAAAATAAAAGTTGAATAATCAATTATATAAAAACTTGTCTTATGTAAGAGATATTAAGAAGTAAATATTTGAAATTAGAAATTAATCATATATATATATATATATATGATTATAATTAAGAGTAATTTTGTTATATATAAAAATAAATAAAATGACAAAATTTATTGATAATAATATATGAAAGGAGAAGGTGTGGTATAGCCGTGGAGCAACCTAAAGCTTCACCCACCGTTAACGTAAGGAACAGCACGGAATTGATAGACATGCGTACTCTATACCCAACCGTCGCTGCTCCTCTTTCTCTTTCAAACTTTTCCCTTAGGACAAATTTCCTTGTTCGATGCAGTAATCTTCACTCGCAACCGCAACTCGACACGCGCAAGGTAACCACTTCTTTCTCAATCTTCCATCCACAGCATTTCACACTTTCTTCTCTTTAAGTGCACAATAACAGTTTGATGCTCGGTCAAATTCAAATGCATAATTTTTAGTTTAGGGCATATCTCCTCATGTTAATTAAAAAAGAATATTGCAGTTAGTTCTTTCAGTGAAGGAAAATCTTGAAAAAGAACACCATAGCCTCCCTGTTGGAAGAAATGGAAGGGATGACGAAGATATGATACTGTGGTTTCTCAAAGATCGCAAGTTTTCTGTTGAAGATGCTATTTCCAAGTTGACTAAAGCGATTGTATCCTTCTGGTCATTGTATCAATGTCCAATTTTATTCATAACGCATCACCACCGTTGTTTGAGGAGTGCGAAATAAGCGAATTTGACAAATTTTATTTTCTACTCGCATGTGTAATTTGATCTGTCCGAAAATGAGCCTTGTTGACGTGTTCAATGTGGACTGTAAACTTGGGTTTTGCTCTGATGTCTTTTGACCATGGTGTGCTTTGAGCAATTAAGGTCCAAGGTCTTTTGAGTTCGGCTAACGCTCCAGCCAGGTTGACACGCCATGGCGATGCATGTATACCTGTAAAAGACGCTCATACTTTCCGGTCATTAAGAAACCTACTGTGTCAATAAGCAATCCTTTGTCAACACCCACCAGGGTGAAATCCAAGTCCAAAGGTCACCTCGAACATGTCAATTAGATCCATTTTCGATATATCTGAACTAATCTTGTTCGTATTAATGGGATTAATTTTCTTTCAAATTTATGCCTACTACTCATCTTGTTGCTTTGCTTTCTACTCTATAAGAAATGGCGTCAAGATTTTGAGGTGTCTAAATTGACCGATGAAACTGTTAAAGATGCTGCTCAAACTGGAAAAGGATATGTACACGACTTTCTAGATATTAATGATAGACCTGTGCTTGTGGTGGTTGGATCAAAGCATATTCCTATGGTAAGAGTAGAAGTGGTAGTTGTTAGTATTTTATTCTTTATTGCTTTATATTTCTTGTTATTTTTATATTCCGTGAAATGAAACCGATTCGAGAAAATGTTAATACTGGCATGCAGAGAAAATTTGCTTTGCAGTGAAAGATATGTTTCAATTTTCTGAGGATAATAATTAAGAGTTTGACGTTGGTACTCTGATTTGCGTTTGAACACCTATTTAGTTTAGAACGCTAATGACCATAGAGACAGGGACTGATGTTGTAAATTCATTGGAATGTGGGAAATGAGTAAAACAAACACACTCCCTAACCTCAACAACTTCCCTGCCATGCTTCCCTCTTTCTGCTTCTAGAACCTCATCACTTGCAATTGATACTTCTACTCTGTATCATAGATGTTAAATTTGGGGAATTAATGTGATTGCCTAATTTGGTACAAAATTCTGGTTGTAAGTATATGCAGCTTGATGTCACTGGAATAACTGAGGTCAACTGCATTACATATTACACACTGTACTTTACTTTTTTAGTTTATGTATATACCTCAGATATAACCGGCAGCCTTGTGACCTTTGGATAACTATTTGTGACAATGTGGACAAATAATTATGTGACAGGCACTGGACCCTGTAGATGATGAGAGGCTGTGCGTTTTCTTAATTGAGAAGGCATTAAGTAAGCTTCCAACTGGGAAAGAAAAACTACTTGGAATAGTTGATCTCAGAGGCTTCAGAACAGAAAATGCTGATCTTAAATTCTTGACTTTCTTGGTAATAGTTTTTAATATCTGCCAAACATAATTCAGTTAAGAAGTCTGAATCATCATCACCTAATGTAGTTTGAACTGTAGTGCCTCACTAGAAAGAAATTGTGCAAAGAGCAGCACAACAGCTAATATATTTCTTTATTTTTGGCAGTTTGATGTATTTTATTATTACTATCCGAAGCGATTGGATCAAGTACTATTTGTGGATGCACCTTTTGTTTTTAAGCCAATTTGGCAGCTAGCCAAACCCTTGTTAAAATCATATGCTTCCCTGGTAAGTGATTCTTGTCTTAAATGCCTGTTTTTAATATGAAAAGAGTTGTTTTTCCCTTTATGTTTAAGGGCTGAGTGCTTGAGATGGCTTCAGTTTTCTGAAGGGTTACCCCGTAGTATAACCTAACCCTATGTGTTGAAACTCAAAATTTGAGGGGGAAAAAGGGAGTTATCTGGTGGAAACTGTGGGCTTGGACCAATAGGGTTTGTGGTGGACCTTACTCATTTTTGTGAATTTCTTTGGAATGTAAACTGGTTTACTGGGTCCTAAGATAAGATAAAAATTAATGTTGTTCATTGTAATTTGATCTAATATCACAGAAATAGGAGGCAATTGCCTGCTGAAGAGTAGCTATAGTGGTTGTAGCTGACCATGCGTTTCACCTTCTCAATCTGAGGTTGAGGGCTCCTGTCTTAGACCCTTCCCTTTAGGTTCAGTCAGTTCCGTGTGATTTTCGCCAGGGGTGTAGTGACAATGTGTAGGTGATTGGGTAGTGTTGCTGGATTAGAGGCCAGGAATATTGCCTCCCGAGAATAATGAGAGAAAAGAGATGAATGATACTTTCTGTTCATTCGTCATAATTCATTACGGCGGGTTATATATAAGGGAAAATAACCAAAAGCATAACAAAAAGTAAAGGAATGCAATAGCAAATGCGTAACAGAAAATAGAGGAATGTAATAACAAACATAACAATAGCCCATAGCGGATTGACACCACAGCACTGAATATCTTTGCCAGATTTGAGGAATCTTCAGTGCACATAGGTATTTGTGTTGAGGCTTGATATCCTCCTCACTAATAAACCCAACTTCAGATGTAGCTTCTGTAATGACTGGATGAATAGGTACTGGGCTGCTGCGGTTCATAGAACAATGTTCCCATCCAGGAGTTCCCTCGTTTCTTTGGGATGACGATTGTGTTACTGACTTTAGGTTGTGATTAAGTCAACTAGCTGAATGTAATTGGGCTTATGGGATGTAAGATTGTTGGCTCATATGTTTAAGTTAAACAAACCATAATGATTAATTTCAGCACTGTTTGGCGTTAGATATCAACTCTTTGTGCTGCTCCATCATCATCTTCTTCTAATTATTTCTTCTCCTGCCTTCCCCCTTTTATTTTACAGGTAAGATTTTGCTCTGCAGAAACTGTTAGGAAGGAATATTTTACAGAAGAAACTTTGCCACCAAACTTCAGAGATTGAAAATTGGATGGAATAAAAAATTGCAGCAAAAGTTGCAAACACACTCGTATTAAGCGCGTTTATCTTGGGACTTAGAAGGACCACAACAGCAACACAACATTTATTTCGTCAAAAACTTAGAAGAGCTAAAGGAAGGAATTTGATAAAAGCAGTGCTGATAAAAGCAGTGCTGATTAAGGCACCCGTAATGTTAAAAGCTTAAAAGGAGCTAAAGAAAGGAATTTAAGAAAAACAGTGCCGATATGTAGGAATATGAGACCAAAAGAAAAAAAAAATCGTTTTCAGTTAATTACTTCCGTTTTGGAATTTTGTCATATGTTCTGACTAATTTCTGTTGTACAAGCGGTACAAACTTGTGTTTTAAATGCATATTATTATTTTTTTTGGTCATTTGAATACTTCTAAATATTGGACGTAACCCGTCATACAATTGTATAATTGTTTAGTATAATATTTAGTCCTAAAGAAATAAAAGAGAGGGGAAAGACATCTAATTTAAAAGTCTGTCTTTTCCATTTTCCTGTCAATAATTTATAGATATTTTAGAGGATTTACTCGCAATACTTCTAAAATTGGCCAATTAAGAAATATCTCACTTAAATAAAATTACATTTATGCTATACTGATCAGACATTATAAAAAAAGATTCTAACAATGCATTTAAATAATATTGAATAGAAAATTGTCGAAATCATATAATATCAAGGATTAAGAGAAATTTCCTTAATATCAGTATCTGGCCTCAATGAAATTTAGTTCAACACGCAATGAACTGATCATATAATGAAAACGGCTGATAAAGAAGCTCTTGATCACAATAAGATCAATAGTAAAGGGAGGAAATCTTTACGATACTCATTACTGTATCGTAGGAAAACAATCTCGAAATGCCTTCCCTACACGCCTAATGCTTTGAGTTTGAGGTTCTTTTCTTTGAGGAAAGTGGTCCACTAAACTGGTTTATGATCTATTTCTTCAAAGACAAGATGCTGAGGTAACTTCTTCCTGTAGGTGAGGAATGTTCCACCATAAGCTGTGTAGTTGAAGTACTCACGTTCTAAATACAAGTCCAACATTAGTAGTTAAAAATTACACATCGAAGCATGAAGTGGTAGAAGACCTTAGCCACTTTAAAAGTTTTGGATGCATTGCATATGCTCACATTCCACAGATCAGCAGAGGAGCAAATTGGGGAGTAAAGGAGATAAATGTATTTTTCTTGGTGTTAGTGATATTTGGAACGCTTATAAATTATATAATCCTAACACTAAGAAAATTGTCATAGCGGAGATGTTGTATTTTATGAAAAAAAAATTTGGAATTGTAATGAAGATGCATGGCAGCCAGGCCAACAACTTAATGTTCTAGATTTTGATGATGAAAATGGAACAGAAAAGTAACCAATAAGCGCTTCACAAGATGAGCAAGGTGTAACCCAATAAATTCCAATAACTACAAGAGAGCTGAGACCACCACACAATAGAAGGAAGCATGCGTGGATGTGTGATTTTGAAGTGGTAGGAATTATCAATATGATGATCCACTTGTTCACTCTGCCTTCTTTACAAACTGTGATCCAATATCCTTTGAGGAAGCAGTCAAAGAATCAAAATGGAGACAAGCAATGGATGATGAAATCACAGCCATAGAGAAAAAATGATATGTAAGAATTAACAAAACTTCCAACAGGGCAAAATACAATTGGTGTTAAGTGGGTATATAAGACAAAATTAAAAGACAATGGAGAGATTAACAAGCACAAGGCGCATTTAGTAGCAAAAGGCTATAAACAAAATTTGGTATTAATTATAAAGAAATTTTTGTTCCAATCGCTCGACATGATACAATTAGACTTGTGATTGTTTTGGTGGCACAAAACTCTACCTTTTAGATGATGTGAAATCAACTTTCTTTTATGGAGAACTTGCAAAACATGTATTCATTGATCAACCTCCTAGCTATATTAAGTTTGGAAATGAGCACAAGGTTTATAAGTTAAAGAGAGTCATGTATGGACTAAAACAAGCTTCACAAGCTTTGTACAACTGAATTGACGCTTATCTTTTTTAAGGATTTAAAAGAATGTCCATATAGACACATTTTTTTTTTGTCAAGATTGATGATGGAGGGAGAATGTTAATTGTGGGTCTATAGGTTGATGATTTAATTTTCACTCAGAATGATGGTGTTATGTTTGAGAATTTTAAAAAGTGTATGATGCTTGAATTTGACATGACAGATCTTGAAAAATTGTATTATTTTTTAGGCATTGAAGTAAAATTATCAACTACAGGAATTTTTATTTCTAAAAAAAATGTGCATGAAATTCTGGACAAGTTTAAAATGAAGGATTATAATCCAATTAGCACACCTATGGAAACAAGTTTGAAGTTGGTTAAAGAATCCAGAGATAAGAAAGTTGACAACACGACTTACAAGCAAGCTGAGGAAAGTTTAATGTACTTAAGAATGACAAGACTAAACATAATGAATGTCATAAGTATTATTATCAAATACATGGAATGTTCGAAAGAGATATTGTGAGAAAAAGAATTTTTCTTTACTTAAAAGAGACTATTGAATATGACTTATTCTATCAAAAGAATAAAAAATTATATTTATTTAGTTTCATTATGCAAGTGAATTTTGTGATAAAAAGAACATAATATATTCATTATGGATTCAACAACCATTGTTAAAGAAGACACTCTGTTGTAATTGTTTTTCTAGATAGAAATCATTCTTATGTCTTACTTTAGATTATACTTTACAATCATACAAATTAATTCTAATATATAACTCTTTATATATTTCACTGTTCAATTCCACTATCATAAAAAAAATCCATATGTAACAAAATAAACTATTTTTCAATAATCAACTTTAGTATCTCACTCTAAAACACGAAAGTATACACTTAATATTTTATAATAGTAATCTTTTCTGCTAGTTTTCTTTACAAACTGTGTAGCTGTTACTTGTCTTTTACTTGCCTAGTTTTTCACCCTCTCTTATCCAAACTCTCTGGCGCTGAAGACAAATAATTCTGATTGATATTGAAATCTGCAATTCGGTATACAATCACTAGAAATCAGAATCAGAAGAAGAATAAAACAATTGTCACAAAAGTCAACGGCTAAGAGCCTTGATAAAATCACAGAAGAGGTATATTGAGAAAAAGAGGAAGGAAATAGCAAGAGAGAAGGGGGAAGGAAAGGAGAATGAAGAAGGGAATAACACTACTAACCATAACAGTGATCGCGATATGTTTGGCTATGGTTAGCAGTGCGCCGGAGTCCCCACCATACACTGTGGTACACTCGCAGTCCGATTTCGAGATCAGGCTCTATGGAACCTCCGTTTGGATGTCTGCTCCCGCTCTCGACATTTCCTTCGAGAAAGCCTCCTGGGACGGTTTTCACAGGTAATTCTTCTTTACCCCCCACAATAACTAACTGATAACTAACCAACTAACCCGATTTTACTATCTCCCAGGTTGTTCCAGTTTACTGAAGGCGCCAACCTCAATTTCTCACGAATCCCAATGACCGTTCCCGTCTTGACCACCACCGTTCCCGGAGCCGGTCCCCTCAAGTCCCAAGGCTACTACGTTAGTTTATACTTACCCGTTAAGTTCCAAGGAAACCCACCCCTGCCGCTTCCAGAACTCAATATCAGGCCCTATGAATTCACCACCCACTGCGTTGCGGTTAGAAAGTTCTCTGGATTCGCCAATGATGAGAGGATTGTCAAGGAGGCGGAAAAGCTTGCCACCAGCCTCAGTCGCTCTCCCTGGGCGCAGTCCAAGACTCGCCGTGGTTACTCGATCGCGCAGTACAATACTCCCATCCGAATTGTGAATCGCAAAAACGAGGTCTGGGTGGACATTGATGCTCCTCAATTAGGCTGTGAATCGGTTGGTATTTCCACGTATTGATGGAAGGGGTATGGAAGAATGGTTCGGTACTTGTGAAGGTGTTCTTGCCTGCTTCTTGTACAGGTCTGTCTGATGTGTGATATATGTTCATATTGTTTAACTGTCATGAAACATAGACTTGTGTTGTGTCTGTGAATAATAGGTTGCGTGAGATTTCTCACACGATCATGTCTATGGACAACAGATCGACTCGCTTGCACTGTGTCAGTTATGTTATGATGGGATCTGTAGAAGAAAAACGTCACTTTCTTTCCTCTTTCAACTAATCAATTGTTAAACTCAGTGACAGTGATTATTGGAGGAGTGTCGGAAAAGATGAGAAGTTGGGGAAATAGCTTATGAGCACTAATGAAAGGAAACACTTTGTAATTATTAGAACATAAAGGGACAATCTTAGTTGAGTTTGTTTAGGAGTTTAGCTTAGAGAACATTGGAATTTTATAACGTTTTTATTTTTACACTTTATAAACTAACTTGAATCAAGACTTTCTATATGATTAATTCTAGTCATTGAAAACAAGTTAGGTTGCATGGATTGATTTTTCTACTTGTTTTTTTATCTTCCACACCGTCACTTTTAGCTTAGAAATTCAATGCTGTCAAATTGGTGCTATCTAAAGAAAATAATTTAGACCAAAAAGTTGGTTTGGGTTGAGGCATTAGGATTAACATATCGAGTCACAACTTTTCATGATCCATTTTAAGGACTTTTTCCTAAATTTCAGCCCAGGGTCTGCCACCAGCCATTGTGGAGGCACTTTCTGTATCATATGCAATTGTCAAGTTGTCTAAAATAAGTATAGCAGTGTCTGCAAGGTTACTTGCAGAGATTACATAAACAGAACCTGTAACAACTACTCCCCTCTTCATGTTTTAGACTGATACACCTCTACCATAAAAAAAAAAAAGTGCACTTGATCTGTATGTTAGTCTTAATCATCAGAGGTAATATAGTTGCAGTTACAGATACCAACATTTCAGAGATTTACATTTGTTTGGTATCGAATTTTCAAAGATAGAGGATTCAAGTATTCACTCTGATGACTTTAGAAGAACAGTTATGAGCCACGGATTAGCCACCAAACCAAACTGCTCATTTCTTTGTTCAGTGATTGCTTGCTTAATCTAACATTTTCTGTGCTGAAATTGCTATTGTAATTTTCAATTAACACGTCTTTTACATGCTTAAAGAAAGCGGGGAAAGAAATTATTAAAAGCACAATGGAAACAAAAATGAATTAACTTGGCAAATTAACTTAAACTTAAGAGAAAAGTCAAATTTAAAATAATAGTTCATCAGGTCAAAACTTAAATAGTAATTCAAGGGATTAATGTTACTCAATGTAAAACTCTTAATAGAGACAGTTTATTGCTCAAAAACCAGAACAATTAGTAGTTACTTGCAGTGTTGTTAGAAGGCTCCAAAGCCTCTTTTACTTAAGTTTTATTGCAATATGAATGTGACAATTGTTTGTAAATTCTCTTTGCTTACGCTACCTACGTATGACACACGGAGTGCAATATGACATTTTCATTTTATTTTAAGCTGAGATTTTTACGACCAAAAATACAGGTTATAAATGGTTCATATATAGACTAAATACGCAAGATTCTATTTCAACATAAATCACACTTTTAAATGTGTTCAAAATTTCCAGTCTTTTTTTCTTGGAAAATCAATGTTTCAAAGTAATATTTTTGATAAAATAGATATAAAATTTATCAGTATCAAAGATGAGGTGGTTCTCTCAAATTTGAGAAAAATAAATTTTATACTCTTTATTTATTTATGTCATTAACGTGTTCTCCTAAATAATATATTTCTTTCCTTTCTCTTTGTTGTTTTTCATTTTTCTAACAATCGATTAAACAATTATTTACTTATTTTCTTTTATTTATCTTTCTTTCTTAAACCAAACAAAACATTAATCATATACAAATAAAATGTATTCAAAATTTCCTGTATAATTGTTGAATGTCCAGAGTCTTAAAAATAAGAAAAAAAAATGAAATAATTGACCTACTTGGAGACGACTCCTAACTTTCTTTTGCTTACGTGATAAGACAAATAAACAAATGAATAAAGAAAATTAATAAGTCAGATAAATTTTAATTGAGATTTCGATAAATTAGTTAAAAATATTTCATGAATATATAACATGTTAAAATTTATTTAAAAATAATATTTATCTATGATCTAAGTTCCAAAAAAATTATTAAAATTATTCATTCACAATTTTTTCATGAATATATGGTCAATCCAAAAGAAAACATTACTTCATTTTGTACAATAAATGGTGTCAGACATATAAATTTTCTTTTTGATATATTTATAAAATTAAATTATTTAAGTGGTTATTATATTTAATGACATTACAATAGCTCATTGAATAGTTTTCAACTAATAGAAATTTCTTGTTTTTATAATGGTCGAATACATCCATCCATTATAGCATCAGCCACTTTCACGAGAAACAAGTGACTATCTAGTTAATATACTTTATAATAAACTAGTAATCAATAAAAGTCGTTATATGTTTATTATCTTTATTAGTTTTTTTTATTGTTACAGAGAATTATATTAATTTAAAAAACGATAAATTTAATAAATAATCATTAAAGATAAATAGTAAAATAATTATTTTAATTTAAAAAACAATTTAACTTAAGTAAATGATCACTAAAAAGATAAAAGTTATAAGATAGTTATTTTAGTTTAAAATTTTTAAAATATAATTATTTGAGGAGTAAAATTGAAAAAAATCGTGTATAAAAAAAGTCTTCTTTAATAATATAGATAATAAAAGATATATATTCATATTAGTTTTACATTTTATAATTTTATTATTTTTTATTTTCAAAGGTATAATTTTACAATTGCAGATAATATATTTGTAAAAACTTAAAATATTTTTTTAAATTAAAAATTAAGAAAGATTTAATTATGAAAGTTAGTTGAATTATTGTTGTTTCATTATCTTCGATTTTAAAAATATTAACAGAAAAGTATTCTTTTAGTTATTAAATAAATTGAATATATATATATATATATATATATATATATATATATATATATATATATATATATATATATAAAATAAACTATTGATAAACCCATGAAAGGCCCATACTAACTCGGGCGCTAATATAAGTGTGCAAAATGATTTATGAATGATAATTAAATTTAGGTTTGGTTGAATCTTTAATTTATTTGATGATATATTTTATGTGGTGTATGTGTTTATGTGAAAGGATATATATGAAAGAAAAAATAGGTGTTAGTATTTTGGCTTGTTTTGCTCTTTAAATGGTCTGGGAACACTTTTTTTTAGAGACACTACAAAAAATAAGAAGAAATGTGCAAGAAGATAATTACTTACGGAAATTTACAAATCAAAGATAATCATTTTAATTTTATTTCAATTAATGGCTTAAATTAACAATATTTTAATTTAGTTTCATAGATTATCAAAATTATATTATTTTTTTTTATAGACATAATATTTATAGAGTTTATAACTATACAATGTTGTTAGTGTAATTTGTATATTCTTGACTAATAAAAAAATATTGCGATTAAGATTTTTAAGACGGTTATTATCCGATTGAATGAATTATCATATACAAAAAATTAATGTTTGTGCAACCTTATATTTATCATTATTAATTAATCGACCACAGTTATCTAATATTTATATAAAATAAATAACAATTAATGAAACGATTGATGTGATTTTATTTTATTTTTTTATGGTATATTCTCACTTGATAACTGGCACTACTAGTAAGAAGCATCTTTCTTAAAGTAGGGTTCATGTGAAACTATACATTTATTTAGTAATATCTATTTTGAATTGGAATCTTAATATTTAAACAACACATTACACATCTGACTAAAACGATTCAAGCCATACTTGACTACTACGAATAATAAAATTATTCTTATCCACTTTTAACATCCATTTTCGTTCTCCCTCTCCGATCCGAAACCCATCGCCTCTAACTCTATCAGATCTCTCTTTCTAAACCTCACTCAACACCTTCCGGGAAATTCCCCTAACCTATTGAACGTATATTCATCTCCTTTTATCTTTCCTTTTCTTCGCAGCTTTCTGCAATTGCTTCGCTAGGGTTTCTCCGAGGCCACGGATTTTCCACTGTATGCGGTACACTTTCGTTTCCACTTCCAACTCTAATTCATCCGCGATTGATTACGGGGAAAGGAAGGAAAAAACACGTATTTCGTGGGGGATTAGAACTGGCATTTTTGCAACTGTAACTTTAACTGCTGTGGGATTTTATATGCATTGTTTTTTTTTTCTTCTATTGCGGGATATTAAATGGGGCGGTGTAAAATATGTTTTTGTCGCGAAAGTGTATTTTGTACAATCGTTTGTTTGTATATATTTTTTATTTTGAGGAATATAATGATTAAATGCCTTTTTATGGCGATTGTGCCTGTGAACCTCGTTTGGACCGTTTTCTCGGTTTTTGAAGATGTTGCGCATGTGTGATTTTTGGGCGTAACTTGCCTGTGATAGCATTGTTTAGGAGCGCTCGTTGTTGAAAGTTTGTGTTCCTCTTGTTACATCTGCTTTTGGATCTCTGGTTTGCTGATAAGATAACTACTATGGAATTGGCGCATGATTTGCTGTGGTGAAATTGATTTGTTAATGGGCTTTTGGAATGTTATCTTATAGGCTTGGTATGGACACATGGTTGTGTTGGGAGTATCAAGGGGGAGGTTTTTGACCGGGGAGTCAATGAGCAATGAGATGTGAGTCCAACCTTATAAGAGATTGACACCACTCTTTATCCAAAACCTTAAGGTAATGAGTTAATGGGTCTTCCCACTTATAAACCACTCTACTTTCTCATTTCTCTCCAATGTGGGACTTAGACTCACACTTGGATTCCCAACAATCTCCCCCTCAAGGGTGAGTCATTGGTACACTCCCTCTAGAACTCCCCCTTCAGCGGAAGCATCCCTTTCAACCACGAGTAGCCCTCTATACCGTCGTTCATCTTAACGGGTCTCACTTTCCTGGACCCTTGCCAGGAAGACTTTCGATATAGGGATCATTACCCTCGTCTGAGCCTTGGTCACCAACACCAACCATCGGCTCTGATACCACTGTTAGGAGTATCAAGGGGGAGGTTTTTGACCGGGGAGTCAATGAGCAATGAGATGTGAGTCCAACCTTATAAGAGATTGACACCAATCTTTACTCAAAACCTTAAGACAATGAGTTAATGGGTCTTCCCACTTATAAACCACTCTACTTTCTCATTTCTCTCCAATATGGGACTTAGACTCACACTTAGATTCCCAACAATTGTTGGGTATCAGTCATACAACACAAGCACACTAGGCAAAAATGGAAATTTTATACTAATGGAAGAAATTACAACACTCTCTTCCTTTACACTCATAATTTCTCAATTGCTTAAAGAAGCAAGAGAAGATAGAAAGAAGAGAAGAAGATGGGATGAGGAAAGGGGAACCTTAACCTCTCTTTTATAACCAAAGGAGGAAGTCCCTTACAATGTTTTACTAGATGTGGGACTTCTCTCCTTCACAATCTCCCACTTGAAGATTTTGATTAAACTAATCAAATCTTCACACCATATTTGCCATCCATGTTGCTTATGTTTCCAATAGGCCGTAATAGGATCGAGTCTTTCTAAACTTGTCAGTATTAACCGGCTTTGTCATGACATTTGCTAGGTTTTCATCTGTGTGAATCTTTTGCATATCAACACTTCTTTCTTCCATTACTTCTCTCACAAAGTGATACCTTATTCCTATGTGCTTTGTCCTGGAATGAAAGGCTGGATTCTTTGCAATGTGCAAAGCACTTTGACTATCACAATACACAACAATTTGTTGTTGCTTGTGCCCAAGTTTCTCCTTTATCCTTTTAATCCAAATAGCTTCCTTACATGCTTGAGTGGCTGCCATGTATTCAGCTTCTGTAGTAGACAGAGCTACAACATCTTGTAACTTGGATAACCAACTTATAGCTCCTCCAGCAATTGTAAACACATAGCCAGTAGTAGATTTCCTTTTATCCAGATCACCTGCAAAATCTGAATCAACATAGCCTCTGACAATTGATTCTGATCCTTTATAACATAATGCAAGGTTTGAGGTTCCTTTGATGTATCTAAGGATCCTCTTAACAGTATTCCAGTGCTCTCCACCAAAATTTCCCATGAATCTACTAACCACTCCCACTGCTTGAGCAATGTCCGGTCTTGTACAAATCATGGCATACATGAGGCTTCCTACTGCTGATGCATACGGTACACGAGACATTTCCATCCTCTCTGCTTCACTGCTAGGTCTCATACTTGAGGATAACTTACAGTTGATAGGAAGAGGGGTAGAAATTGGCTTGCAATCTTGCATGTTGAAGCGTCACAAGATCTTCAATAAATAATTCTTCTGTGAAAGCCAAATCTTCCTATCTTTTCTGTCTCGGTGAATTTGCATCCCTAAAATCTTGTTTGCCGATCCCAAGTCCTTCATATCAAACTCCCTAGCCAACTGTGCCTTCAGTTCTTGGATTAGAGCTTTGTTGGGGCCTACCACCAACATGTCATCCACATACAACAATAAAATGATAAAATCATTTTCTGTAAACCTATTGTAATAAGTACAATGGTCTGAACTTAGTCTGTTGTATCCGAGGCTAATGATGAAGGAATCAAATCTCTTATACCAACACCTTGGCGCCTGCTTTAGACCGTATAGAGATTTGTTCAACCTGCAAACCAAGTTTTCTTGTTTTTCAAAGCCTTCTGGTTGGAGCATATATATTTCCTCTTCAAGTTTTCCATGAAGGAAAGCAGTCTTTACATCCAATTGCTCTAGATGTAAATCAAATGCAGCACACATTGCAAGGACAATTCTGATCGTTGTTAGTCTAACAACTGGGGAGAAAATCTCGTTAAAATCAATGCCTTCTTTCTGAGCATATCCTTTAACAACTAATCTAGCACGATATCTTTCCACTTGATCATTGCCATCTTTCTTGATCTTATAAACCCATTTGCAACCAATGGCTTTTCGACCCTTTGGAAGTTCCACAAGATTCCATGTCTTGTTTCTATGAAGAGCTTCAATTTCTTCTTGCATTGCAGCCATCCACAGAGAAGCATCTGAACTAGTCACGGCCTCTTGAAAAATTGAAGGTTCTCCTTCTTCACTTAGGAGACAATACGCATCATGACTTGTCATCACATATTGTGAATGCCAAGATGGTTTGACTTTTTCTCTTGTTGTACGTCGGAGTTCTCCATCACCAACTTCATTTGGTTCATGTTCTTCTTGCTCCTCTTCTGAATCAGAAGAACTTTCCAAAGGCTTCTTCTCTATCTGTACTATAACTTTGTCCTTCTTCTCGCTGTCATTTGTCTGCTTACTTTGAGTTCATTTTCTGCAAAGACTACATCTCTGCTAACAATAACTTTATGGGCAGTAGGATCCCACAAACGATACCCCTTTACATTGTCAGCATAACCCAAGAATATGCATTTCCTGGATTTTGGATCCAACTTTGTTCTTTCTTGGGAGTTGTACATCACGTACACAGGACAACCAAATATACGTAAGGATGAATAATTAGCTGCTTTGCCATTCCACATCTCCATTGGAGTTTTCAGCTCAATAGCAGTTGATGGTGACCTATTTATCAAGTAACAAGCAGTTTTAACTGCTTCTGCCCAAAAGGATTTAGCTACACCCGCAGTTTGCAACATAGCTCGTGTTCTTTCTAGAAGAGTTCTGTTCATCCGCTCTGCTACACCATTTTGTTGCGGTGTGTGTGGTACTGAAAATTGTTTGACAATACCTTCTTTCTTGCAGAATTCTTGAAAATCTCCATCTACATATTCTCCTCCGTTATCTGATCTCAAGCACTTAATTCTTTTTCCAGTTTCAAGTTCTATTTGTGCTTTGAATTCCTTGAATTGAGCAAACACATGGGACTTTTTCTTGATAGGATACACCCATAATCTTCTGGAGTAATCATCAATAAATGATACAAAGTATTTTGCTCCTCCAATGGATAGTTCTAGTGATTCCCACACATCAGAATGGATCAAGTCCAGTATATGTTTACTTTTGGTAATCGTTCTAGCAAACTTCAACCTATGTTGCTTGCTTGTTACACAATGCTCACAGAAAGGTGAATCAACCTTCTTGAGCCCGGGTATGAGATTACGTTCCGCAAGAATTTGCAATCCTCGTTCTGACATATGCCCAAGTCTACGATGCCACATTAGTACCGCTTCTTCTTGGCTTGTCGATGCAACCGTTGCGTTGGCTTCTTGCAAAGTATCTCCCATAAGCACATATAAGTTTGCCATGATTTTCTCAGCTTTCATGACTACCAAATTTCCCCTTACTGCCTTCAAGATCCTTCCTTCAATATGGATCTTACATCCGAGGTCATCTAGTTGCCCTATAGACAAAAGATTCTTCTTCAAGTCTTTCACATGTCTTACACCTTGAATTGTGCGAACGGTACCATCATACATCTTTATTTTGATTGCACCAATTCCAGCAATTTCCAATGCATGGTCATTTCCCATGAATACAGATCCACCTGAGATAGGCTCATAAGTGTGAAACCAGTTCCGGTGAGGAGTCATGTGCCACGTTGCTCCTGAATCCATTATCCATCTATCATGACATTTCTTTTCATCATTAGAATTGATTGCTGCTTCGCTAACGAGGATTTCTCCGTCTTCTGCGGTATTTGCAACACAACCTTGTGAGGTTGATGCTTCATTTTTCCTCTTCCAACACTCTTTCTTTGTGTGCCCTTTCTTGCCACAATAGTAGCATTTGTATTTGAAATTCTTCTTACTTTGTGAGCTTGACCTGTCGTTGTTTTTACTCCCACTCGAACCACGTTCCATTGATATTCCTCTTCTCATCATTAATGCTTCTGCTTGTTTTGAAGTTTCCGTTCTATCCACTTTGTTTTTCCGCCTGTATTCTTCTTCAAGAATAGTTCCGGCAACATCTTCAAAGTATAGACGCCCTTCAATATTATTATTCGTAACGTTGATGATGAGCTGGTCATACGAGTCTGGTAAGCTTTGAAGTAGAAGCTCTGCACGCTTATTTTCAATTATGTTGAAATCTGCTGCTGATAATTGGGCAAACAAGGTGTTGAGGTGGTTTATATGGTCCGTCACCGAAGTGGACTCACTCATCCGAAGTGTGTAGAGTTTCCTCTTCAAGAATATTCTTGTGTGAAGAGACTTCACCTCATAATTTTATGAGGGCATCCCAAATCTCCTTTGCTGTATTTTTCTCCGCCACGCTAGATAATACTGAGTCTGCCATTGTTAGGTGCAAATTTGCGATAGCGTTGTTGTCAATTTCTTTCCACTTTTGATTCGTCATTTCTACGGGTTTTTCTTCAATTGCATCTATGCAATTGTCTTTTCTCAGAATTGCCTTCATCTTTAATTTCCACAACGAGAAATTATTCCCGTTAAACTTCTCTATCTCATATTTTGTTGTCATGGTTTTTAGAACTGGCTTATGCACTTCTCACTATGAATAGTATTGTCTACTGGAACAACACAGGTAGACAGTGAAGTAAAGCACCAAGAAGTTCCTAGGAAAGAGAGGTGGGTCACAAACGGACACTCTTAAGTACCAAGTCTTTCCTAGCCAGAACTTTCCCAGACAGCACTTTCACACTACCAAACGTTTTCAGTAATAACTCTTTTCTGATGCGGAAGATCGGATTAAACCGCAACCACAGAGCATACTCAGAATTTTACCAACACTATTCTAATGACAATAGCAGCGAAATACAAACCTATAGCTCTGATACCACTGTTGGGTATCATTCATACAGCACAAGCACACAACTAAAATAGAGAAGAGAAAATATTGATAATAGGCAAAAAGGAAATTTTATACTAGTGGAAGAAATTTACAGCACCTCTCTCTTTCTCTAAAGAATTTCTCAAAATTATGAGAATACAAGAAAGGAGAGAATGAGATATATAACAAAGGGCGCAAGGGGTTTCTTTTATAGCCACCAAGCCATGCTCCTTTACAAGTTCCCACCAATGTGGGACTTCATTTCTCACAATCTTCCACTTGAAGATTTTGATGAAACTAATCAAATCTCCCCACCATCTTTGCCTTCGTGTTGCTTGTTCTTCTGATAAACTTCAGTAGAATCGAATTTACGTAAATCTGTCAATAACCTTTGACACCAAATTCTGATTCTCTGAAACGCAATGCAACACCTGATCAATATTTTACTGCTCTCCACCTAAATCTGCCACGAACCTACTAACCACTCCCACTGCTTGTGCAATGTCTGGTCTTGTACGCATCATAGCAATTATAAGGCTGTACAAGACCAGACATTGCACAAGCAGTGGGAGTGGTTAGTAGGTTCGTGGCATGTTTAGGTGGAGAGCAGTAAAATATTGATCAGGTGTTGCATTGCGTTTCAGAGAATCAGAATTTGGTGTCAAAGGTTATTGACAGATTTACGTAAATTCGATTCTACTGAAGTTGAACAGAAGAACAAGCAACACGAAGGCAAAGATGGTGTGAAGATTTGATTAGTTTCATCAAAATCTTCAAGTGGGAGATTATGAGAAATGAAGTCCCACATTGGTGGGAACTTGTAAAGGGGTATGGCTTGGTGGCTATAAAAGAAACCCCTTGCCCCCTTTGTTATATATCCCATTCTCTCCTTTCTTGTATTCTCATAATTTTGAGAAGTTCTTTAGAGAAAGAGAGAGGTGCTGTAAATTTCTTCCACTAGTATAAAATTTCCTTTTTGCCTATTATCAATATTTTCTCTTCTCTATTTTAGTTGTGTGTGCTTGTGTTGTATGAATGATACCCAACAGTGGTATCAGAGCTATAGGTTTGTATTCCGCTGCTATTGTCATTAGAATAGTGTTGGTAAAATTCTGAGTATGCTCTGTGGTTGCGGTTTAATCCGATCTTCCGCATCAGAAAAGAGTTATTACTGAAAACGTTTGGTAGTGTGAAAGTGCTGTCTGGGAAAGTTCTGGCTAGGAAAGACTTGGTACTTAAGAGTGTCCGTTTGTGACCCACCTCTCTTTTCTGGGAACTTCTTGGTGCTTTACTTCACGGTCTACCTGTGTTGTTCCAGTAGACAATACTATTCATAGTGAGAAGTGCATAAGCCGGTTCTTAAAAACCATGACAACAAAATACGAGATAGAGAGGTTCAACGGCAACAATTTCGCATTGTGGAAATTGAAGATGAAGGCAATTTTGAAAAAGGACAATTGCATAGCTGCAATTGAAGGAAAACCCGCAGAAATGACAGAGCAGAAGTGGAAAGAAATTGACAACAACGCCATCGCGAATTTGCACCTATCAATGGCAGATTCAGTGTTATCCAGTGTGGCGGAGAAAGAAACAGCAAGGGAGATTTGGGATGCCCTCATAAAACTATATGAAGTGAAGTCTCTTCACACAAGAATATTCTTGAAGAGGAAACTCTACACTCTCCAGATGAGTGAGTCTACAACGGTGACGGACCACATCAACCATCTAAACACTTTGTTTGCCCAACTATCAGTGGCTGATTTCAACATAGTTGAAAATGAACGCACGGAGCTTCTACTGCAGAGTTTACCCGACTCGTATGATCAACTCATCATGAATATTACGAATAATAATATTGAAGGTTGTTTACACTTTGAGGATGTTGCCGGAGCAATTCTTGAAGAAGAATCCAGGCGAAGGAACAAAGAAGACATGCTGGAAAGTTCAAAGCAAACACAAGCTTTGGTGATGATGAGAGGAAAATCAACGAAATATGGGTCTAGTGGGAGTCAGTCCCATGATATATCTCAAATGCTACAATTGTGGTAAGAGGGGGCATGTCAAGAAAGAATGTTGGCACGAGAAGAGTGGAAGAAAGAACTCTGAGGCATCCTCACAAGGTTGTATGGCAAATACCTCAGAGGATGAAGATATTATGTGAGAAAGAAGGGAGATCTGGTAAGTCATAAAAGCTCAGAAGATCATGGCATATGCTTATGGGAGATACGTTGCAAAAGGCTAATGCAATGGTTACATCGACAAGTCAAGAAGAAGCGGTGTTGACGTGACATCGTACTTGGACAAATGTCAAAGTGAAGTTTGCAAGGTAGAACGTAATCTGTACCCGGGCTTAAACATAGATCAGGGTTTGCTAGTTTGACTACCAGAAAAGAAAACACAAGAAGACTTGGTTCATTCTGATGTAAGGGAATCACCGGAGTTATTCCTAGGAGAAGCAAAGTTTATTCCAGGTGTTTGAGTGTATTACATCAAGAGGAAGTCAAATGTGTTGTTACCAGTTCAAGAAAACCAAAGCACGAGCTTGAAATTGGGGAAAGAATTAAGTGCTTGGGCTATGCTAACAATGTGAAGGGGTATTGCCTGTGAGTTCCACCGCTCACAAGGTTATTGTTAAACAAGAATGAAATGATGCTCTAACCAGAAGGCTTTGAAGAACAAGAAAACTTGGTTTGCAGGTTGAACAAATCTCTATACGGTCTAAAGCAGGCGCCAAGGTGTTGGTATAAGAGATTTGATTCCTTCATCATTAGCCTCGGATACAACAGACTAAGTTCAGACCATTGTACTTATTACAATAGGTTTACAGAAAATGATTTTATCATTTTATTGTTGTATGTGGATGACATGTTGGTGGTAGGCCCCAACAAAGCTCTAATCCAAGAACTGAAGGCACAGTTGGCTAGGGAGTTTGATATGAAGGACTTGGGACCGGCAAACAAGATTTTAGGGATGCAAATTCACCGAGACAGAAAAGATAGGAAGATTTGGCTTTCACAGAAGAATTATTTATTGAAGATCTTGCGACGCTTCAACATGCAAGATTTCAAGCCAATTTCTACCCCACTTCCTATCAACTGTAAGTTATCCTCAAGTATGAGACCTAGCAGTGAAGCAGAGAGGATGGAAATGTCTCGTGTACCGTATGCATCAGCAGTAGGAAGCCTCATGTATGCCATGATTTGTACAAGACCGGACATTGCTCAAGCAGTGGGAGTGGTTAGTAGATTCATGGGACATTTTGGTGGAGAGCACTGGAATACTGTTAAGAGGATCCTTAGATACATCAAAGGAACCTCAAACGTTGCATTATGTTATAAAGGATCAGAATCAATTGTCAGAGGCTATGTTGATTCAGATTTTGCAGGTGATCTGGATAAAAGGAAATCTACTACTGGCTATGTGTTTACAATTGCTGGAGGAGCTATAAGTTGGTTATCCAAGTTACAAGATGTTGTAGCTCTGTCTACTGAGTGTAAAGGAAGAGAGTGTTGTAATTTGTGAGTTGTGATTGTAAAAAAGGTTATACCTATGTTTGTCAAGTGGTGCTATAAAAAAATAGTGAGTGATCATGATCAGAAGAAAAAGCTGTTTTGTATTGGTTGATTCATTGCATGAAGATCAGGTCCTTTTTGTAGTTGTTTCAACTTTGAATATAGCAGTGTGATATTGAACTGGTGGAAAATATGATTGGAAACCCTTAATACAGCATTTCTACACGAGGTGGATGGGCTAACTGCAAATATGGATATTATTTCATTTGATTGTCCGATTGAGTAAAATGAAAAGTTATAATTGTTTATTGGAAATTTGATTGTTGATACACATGTATTTTGCTGCTATTTTATTGGCAAAAATAATTGACGGATCCTTTGATAGTAAGGAACAGCACGGAATTGATAGACATGCGTACCCTATACCCAACCGTCGCTGCTCCTCTTTCTCTTTCAAACTTTTCCTTTAGGACCAATTTCCTTGTTCGATGCAGTAACCTTCACTCGCAACCGCAACTCGACACGCGCAAGGTAACCACTTCTTTCTCAATCTTCCATCCACAGCATTTCACACTTTCTTCTCTTTAAGTGCACAATAACAGTTTAATGCTCGCTCAAATTCAAATGCATAATTTTTAGTTTAGCGCATATCTTCTCATGTTCATTACTATCTTAATTAAAAAAGAAAATTGCAGTTAGTTCTTTCAGTGAAGGAAAAGCTTGAAAAAGAACACCATAGCCTCCCTGTTGGAAGAAATGGAAGGGATGACGAAGATATGATACTGTGGTTTCTCAAAGATCGCAAGTTTTCTGTTGAAGATGCTATTTCCAAGTTGACTAAAGCGATTGTATCCTTCTCGTGATTGTATCAATGTCCAATTTTATTCATAACGCATCACCACCGTTGTTTCAGGAGTGGGGTAAGCGAATTTGACAAATTTTATTTTCTACTTGCATGTGTAATTTGATCTGTCCGAAAATGAGCCTTGTTGACGTGTTCAATGTGGACTATAAACTTGTGTTTTGCTCTGATGTCTTTTGACCATGGTGTGCTTTGAGCAATTGAGGTCCAAGGTCTTTTGAGTTCGGCTAACGCTCCAGCCAGGTTGACACGTCATGGCGATGGATGTATACTTGTAAAAGCCGCTCATACTTTCCGGTCATTAAGGAACCTACTGTGTCAATAAGCAATCCTTTGTCAACACCCACCAGGGTGAAATCCAAGTTAAGAGGTCACCTCGAACATGTCAATTAGATCCATTTTCGATATATCTGAACTAATCTTGTTCGTATTAATGGGATTAACTTTCTTTCAAATTTATGCCTACTACTCATCTTGTTGCTTTGCTTTCTACTCTATAAGAAATGGCGTCAAGATTTTGAGGTGTCTAAATTGACCGATGAAACTGTTAAAGATGCTGCTCAAACTGGAAAAGGATATGTACACGACTTTCTAGATATTAATGATAGACCTGTGCTTGTGGTGGTTGGATCAAAGCATATTCCTCTGGTAAGAGTAGAAGTGGTAGTTGTTAGTATTTTATTGTGCTTTATTGCTTTGTATTTCTTGTTATTGTTATATTCCGTGAAATAAAACCGACTTGAGAAAATGTTAATACTGGCATGCAGCGAAAATTTGCTTTGCAGTGAAAGATATGTTTCAATTTTCTGAGGATAATAATTAAGAGTTTGACGTTGTGCTCTGATTTGCGTTTGAACACCTATTTAGTTTAGAACGCTAATGACCATAGAGACAGGGACTGATGTTGCAAATTCACTAGAATGTGGGAAATGAGTAAAACAAACACACTCCCTAACCTCACCAACTTCCCTGCCATGCTTCCCCTCTTTCTGCTTCTAGGACCTCATCACTCTCAATTGATACTTCTACTCTGTATCATAGATGTTAAATTTGGGGAATTAATGTGATTGCCTAATTTGGTACAAATTTCTGGTTGTAAGTATATGCAGCTTGATGTCACTGGAATAACTGAGGTCAACTTTTGTCAATTATCTCACTTTCTGCATTACATATTACATACTGTACTTTACTTTTTTAGTTTATGTATATACCTCAGATATAACTGGCAGCCTCGTGACCTTTGGATAATTATTTGTGACAATGTGGACAAATAATTATGTCACAGGCACTGGACCCTGCAGATGATGAGAGGCTGTGCGTTTTCTTAATTGAGAAGGCATTGAGTAAGCTTCCAACCGGGAAAGAAAAACTACTTGGAATAGTAGATCTCAGAGGCTTCAGAACAGAAAATGCTGATCTTAAATTCTTGACTTTCTTGGTAATAGTTTTTAATATTTGCCAAACATAATTCAGTTAAGAAGTCTGAATCATCATCACCTAATGTAGTTTGAACTGTAGTGCCTCACTAGAAAGAAATTTTGGAAAGAGCAGCACAACAGCTAATATATTTCTTTATTTTTGGCAGTTTGATGTATTTTATTATTACTATCCGAAGCGATTGGATCAAGTACTATTTGTGGATGCACCTTTTGTTTTTAAGCCAATTTGGCAGCTAGCCAAACCCTTGTTAAAATCATATGCTTCCCTGGTAAGTGATTCTTGTCTTAAATGCCTGTTTTTAATATGAAAAGAGTTGCTTTTCCCTTTATGTTTAAGGGCTGAGTGCTTGAGATGGCTTGAGTTTTCTGAAGGGTTACCCCGTAGTATAACCTGACCCTATGTGTTGAAACTCAAAATTTGAGGGGGAAAAAGGGAGTTATCTGGTGGAAACTGTGGGCTTGGACCAATAGGGTTTGTGGTGAACCTTACTCATTTTTGTGAATTTCTTTGGAATGTGATCTGGTTTACTGGGTCCTAAGATAAGATAAAAATTAATGTTGTTCATTGTAATTTGATCTAATATCACAGAAATAGGAGGCAATTGCCTGCTGAAGAGTAGCTATAGTGGTTGTAGCTGACCATGCGTTTCACCTTCTCAATCTGAGGTTGAGGGCTCCTGTCTTAGACCCTTCCCTTTAGGTTCAGTCAGTTCGGCGTGATTTTCGCCAGGGGTGTAGTGACAATGTGTAGGTGATTGGGTAGAGTTGCTGGATTAGAGGCCAGGAATATTGCCTCCCGAGAATAATGAGAGAAAAGAGATGAATGATACTTTCTGTTCATTCGTCATAATTCATTACGGCGGGTTATATATAAGGGAAAATAACCAACAGCATAACAAAAAGTAAAGGAATGCAATAGCAAATGCGTAACAGAAAATAGAGGAATGTAATAACAAACATAACAATAGCCCATAGCGGATTGACACCACAGCACTGAATATCTTTGCCAGATTTGAGGAATCCTGAGTGCACATAGGTATCCCAATCTAAGGGATGTTTATTGCTGTTTTTAGGCTTGATATCCTCCTCACTAATAAACCCAACTTCAGATGTAGCTTCTGTAATGACTGGATCAATTGGTACTGGGCTGCTGCGGTTCATAGAACAATGTTCCCATCCAGGAGTTCCCTCGTTTCTTTGGGATGACGATTGTGTAATTGACTTTAGGTTGTGATTAAGTCAACTAGCTGAATGTAATTGGGCTTACGTGATATGGGATGTAAGATTGTTGGCTCATATTTTTAAGTTAAACAAACCATAATGATTAATTTCAGCACTGTTTGGCGTTAGATATCAACTCTTTGTGCTGCTCCATCATCATTTTCTTCTAATTCTTTCTTCTCCTGCCTCCCCCCTTTTATTTTACAGGTAAGATTTTGCTCTGCAGAAACTGTTAGGAAGGAATATTTTACAGAAGAAACTTTGCCACCAAACTTCAGAGATTGAAAATTGGATGGAATAAAAAATTGCAACCAAAGTTGCAAACACACTCGTATTAAGCGCGTTTATCTTGGGACTTAGAAGAAACACAACATTTATTTCGTCAAAAACTTAGAAGAGCTAAAGGAAGGAATTTGATAAAAGCAGTGCTGATATAGGCACCCTTAATGTTAAAAGCTTAAAGTAGCTAAAGAAAGGAATTTAAGAAAAACAGTGCTGATAGTAGGAATATGAAACCAAAAGAAAAAAAAATCGTTTTCAGTTAATTACTTCCGTTTTGGAATTGTCATATGTTCTGACTAATTTCTGTTGTACAAGCGGTACAAACTTGTGTTTTAAATGCATATTATTTTCTCTTTTTTGGGTCATTTCAATACTTCTAAATATTGGACGTAACCCGTCATACAATTGTATAATTGTTTAGTATAATATTTAGTCCTAAAGAAATAAAAGAGAGGGGAAAGAAATCTAATTTAAAAGTCTGTCTTTTCCATTTTCCTGTCAATAATTTATAGATATTTTAGAGGATTTACTCGCAATACTTCTAAAATTGGCCAATTAAGAAATATCTCACTTAAATAAAATTACATTTATGCTATACTGATCAGACATTATAAACAACGATACTAGCAATGCATTTAAATAATATTGAATATAAAATTGTCCATCCAAATCATACAATATCAAGGATTAAGAGGAATTTCCTTAATATCAGTATCTGGCCTCAATGAAATTTAGTTCATCACGCAATGAACTGATCATATAATGAAAACGGCTGATAAAGAAGCTCTTGATCACAATAAGATCAATAGTAAAGGAGGAAATCTTTACAATACTCATTACTGTGTCGTAGGAAAACAATCTCGAAGTGCCTTCCCTACACGCCTAATGCTTTGAGTTTGAGGTTCTTTTCTTTGAGGAAAGTGGTCCACTAAACTGGTTTATGATCTATTTCTTCAAAGACAAGATGCTGAGGTAACTTCTTCCTGTAGGTGAGGAATGTTCCACCATAAGCTACAGCTTTCACGGTTAGATAAGTTTGTATTTTTTTTTAGTGGGAAGGATTGTTAGTAGATAATGATTGTTATTTTTCTTATTTTCAGGAGTTAGTTCAGATTTTTTTTTTCTTTTCCATTACTCTTTTATCATGTTGGGTTAATGTAAGCCTGTTTAAAGAGTTTATTTCCTAATAAATAAACAAGCAAGAGAGTATTTTCAATTTTTTTCTATTTTTCATAAAATTTGTCACTTTTAATGTGGTATCATAGCTCGATTCATAGAGAGGAGGGTGAGATAGAGAATAAAACTGGGTTGAAGCAACAAATTTGGGAGGGGAATGCAGTAGCACATGGCAATGACTTTTGATAATTTTATGCAACCAGTTATTCCTCATGGTCAATATGACCATTAGAGTACGTGATGGAGAATTTTTATAGGTCCAAGAAATTTCAAGGGGTATCAAAAGCAAAAGGACAACAACTCCAAGCTTTAAATGCAAAATTTGAAAAAACTTGATTTAAATAAGGTGAATCAATTTCAGATTATTTTTCTTGTGTGATGGCAATTATAAACTAGATGCACATCAATGAAGACAAAACTAAAGAAGTCATTGTTGTTGAAAAGATACTCGGTCTTTGTCACCAAATTTCAATTTTGTTGTATGTGCTATCAAGAGTTCAAAGACAAACTGCAAAGTTCATGAAGCTCAAACAACAAGATACAGAGGAGAAAGCTTTGAAGGCTTCTACCTATACTTATTCTAATAACTTTAGAGGAAGAGGTATAGGCAAAGAAAGAGATGGAAACAAAATTTCAACAAGAATTATAGAGGTGATAATGACTAATTTCAAGACAAAGGTAAAGGAAAGGAACATAACAAGTCTAAGGCAGAAAGTTTTAGATGTCGTAACTTTGGACATTAGGCTTCTGAATGTTATACCAAGTTGCCTCGTGACAACAAGGAAAAGGAGAATGTTCAAATCTTGTGGAGATAAAGGAAGAAAAGACTTTGTTGATAGTTGTTCAAGAAGCAAAGAATATTGAGCCAAACATTTGGTATGTAGATATAGGTTGTAGTAACCACATGACAGGTAACAAGTCGTCTTTTTCTTATTTCAATGAAAATTTTCACTCCACTGTGAGCTTTGGTGATTGTTCTAGTGTGCAAGTGATGGGAAAGGGAGATATTAATATAAAAACAAAAAATGTTATGTTGAAAAAATATCTAATGTGTTTATGTCCTTAATTTGAAAAGTAACTTGTTAGGTGTTGGACAATTACAAGAAAATGGCTATTTTATCACCATTAGTAAAGGTTCTTGTGAAATTTATGATTTTGTTAGATGTGCTATTGTTGTTGTACAAATGAGTTCAAATAGGTTATTTTCACTCAATATTGAATCTAGTTTGATGACTAAAGTAAATATCACTCATGGTTATGGCATTATCGTTATGGTTACTTGAACTTTGGAGGATTGAAGACCTTCCAACAAAAAAGCATGGTGATAGGCCTTCCATAAATTACTGCTCCTTCTCAAGGTTGTGAAGAATGTGTTGTTAGCAAACAACATTGTTCTCCATTTTCCAATGGCAAATAATGGAGAGCAAAGGATGTTTTGGAGCTAGTGCATTCATATTTATGCGAGCTAATTAAACCTACATCAATGGAGTTAAAAGATATATAATTACTTTCCTTAATGATTTTTCTATAAAAATTTAGGCAATTTATTACACGAAAAATCAGAAGTTTTTCCTCTATTTAAAAGCTTCAAGATTTGAGTGGAAAATGAATAAAGAAAGCTTATCAAGACCCTTCGCATAGATCGTGGTGGAGAATATTGATCTAATGAGTTTGCACTTTTTTGTGAAGAGCATTGAATTCAAAGGGAGTTGACAACAACATATACACCATAACATAATGGTGCATCAGAAAGGAAAAACATGATCATTCTCAACATGGTGAGGAGTATTTTGACAATGAGAAACCTCTTTAAAAGTTTTTGGCCTAAAGTAATTAGTTGAAGTACTCACATTCTAAATACAAGTCCAACATTGGTAGTTAAAAATAAGACATCGAAGGAAACATGAAGTGGTAGGAGACCTTAGCCACATTAAAAGTTTTGGATGCATTACATATGCTCACATTCCATATCAGCAGAGGAGCAAATTGGGCAATAAAGGAAATAAATGTATTTTTCTTGGTGTTAGTGATATTTCAAACACTTATAAATTGTATAATCCTAAAACTAAGAAAATTGTCATAAGTGGAGATGTTGTATTTGATGAATTTTTTTTTTTTTGGAATTGTAATGAAAATGCAGGTCAGCAAGGCCAACAACTTAAGTTTTTAGATTTTGATGATGAAAATGGAATAGAAAAGTAACCAACAAGTGGTTCACAAGATGATCAAGGTGTAACCCAATAAATTTCAACAACTACAGGAGAGTTGAGACCACCATACAACAAAAGGAAGCCTGCATGGATGAGTGATTTTGAAGTAGTAGGAATTATCAATCTAATGATCCACTTGTTCACTTTGCCTTCTTTGTAGACTGTGATCTAATATCCTTTGAGGAAGCAGTCAAAGAATCAAAATGGAGACAAGCAATGGATGATGAAATCACAGCTATAGAGAAAAATGATACGTAAGAATTAACAAAACTTCTAATAAGGCAAAATACAATTGGTGTTAAGTGGGTATACAAGACAAAATTAAAAGACAATGGAGAGATTAACAAGCACAAGACGCATTTAGTAACAAAAGGCTATAAACAAGAATTTGATATGGATTATAGAGAATTTTTTGCTCCAATAGCTCGACATGATACAATCAGACTTGTGATTGCTTTGGCGGCACAAAACTCTTGGCCTACCTTTTAGATGATGTGAAATCAAAATTTCTTTCATGGAGAACTTGCAAAACATGTATTCATTGACAACCTCCTAGCTATATTAAGTCTGGAAATGAGCACAAGGTTTATAAGTTAAAGAGAGCCTTGTATGGACTAAAACAAGCTCCATAAGCTTGGTATAGTTGAATTGGCACTTACTTTTTTAAAGAAGGATTTAAAAGAATGTCCATATGGACACACTTTTTGTCAAGATTGGTTATGTAGGGAGAATGTTAATTGTGGGTCTATAGGTTGATGATTTAATTTTCATAGAGAATGATGTTGTTATGTTTGAGAATTTTAAGAAGTGTATGATGCTTGAATTTGATATGACAAATCTTGAAAATTTATATTATTTTTTAGGCATTGAAGTAAAATTGTCAACTATAGGATTTTTTATTTAAAAAAAATGTGCATGAAATTCTAGACAGATTTAAAATGAAAGATTGTAATCCAGTTAGCACACCTATGGAAACAAGTTTGAAGTTGATTAAAGAATCTGAAGGTAAGAAAGTCATATTTGTTTGGTTTTAGAAAGAGTGATTATGCAAATGAATTTTGTGATAAAAAGAGCATGACATGTATGTATTCATTATGGGTTCAACAACCATCTCATGGTGTTAAAGAGACTACTTTTGTAACTGCTTTTCTGAATAGAAATCATTCTTATATCTTACTTTAGAGTATACGTTAGAATCATGACACATTAATTCTAATATATAACTCTTTATATATTTCACTGTTCAATTCCACTATCATAAAAAAAATTCATTTGTAACAAAATAAACTATTTTTTAATAACCAACTTTAGTATCTCACTAAAACACAAAACTTTATACACTTAATATTTTATAATAGTAATCTGCTAGTTTTCTTTACAAGTTGTGTAGCTATTACTTGTCTTTTACTTGCTTAGTTTTTCACACTCTCTTATCCAAACTCTGGCGTTGAAGACAAATAATTCTGATTGATATTAAAATATGCAATTCGGTATACAATCATTAGAAATCAGAATTAGAAGAAGAATAAAACAATTGTCACAAAAGTCAACGGCTAAGAGCCTTGATAAAATCATAGAAGAGGTATATTGAGAAAAAGAGGAAGGAAATAGCAAGAGAGAATGGGAAAGGAAAGGAGAATGAAGAAGGGAATAACACTACTAACCATAACAGTGATCGCGATATGTTTGGCTATGGTTAGCAATGCGTTGGAGTCCCACTGTAACACCCAAATATTTTAAAGGGTATTACTGATAGTAGAGACTAAATTAATTTGATATCTCATATAAACAATCAAACTTTATTTCAATTACTCCAAAGTACAATACCAAACTTACAAACTTTAAACAATATAGTCTTCACCATTGAAATTTCAACTTATAAATTTTACACAACATAATCTTTCCAATACAAATTTATTCTTTTTACAAAAATCCCTGAAAGTTTTTCCCCGCATCTCTCTCATCTCTAAGCTTTTTCAACCGCATCTGCAACATTATCTAATCACATATAACATGAGTTATATGATCATAGTACAAACAAATAAGGGTAAGCCAACCATATCATAAAATCATTAAACTTGTAATAAAAATATTATAATCATGTATTTCTGCAATTGATAAAATATCATTATTTCGATGTCATTAATTCATCATTATCAAAATCATCTTTCTCATTTCCATAAATCTTACAAGTGTACCATGCTTACTCATGAAGCCTTATGGTCAGACCGCTCTCTGCCTGCTTCCTTAAGCCTCACTTATATACCATGTCTTACTTTCTGAAGCCTTATGGTCAGACCCCTCTCTGCCTGCTTTTATAAAACTTACGAATCATATGTTTATGTCAAAGCCTTATGGTCAGACCACTTTCTGCCTGCTTTCATAAACCTCAGGTGTTACTTTGCTCATACCAAACTCTCATGGTATAACTCGAACATACTACTCCCGATAGTAACATCATTTCATAAGTAATGATTTCTCATATCCACCCCAACATTTCATAAAACCAACAATTCATACCCTCTTATCCACCTAACTCAATCATGTTCATTCTTTAATCATGAATTCATAATAACCCGTTTTGGTATCAATAAATTAAACATATTGCCAAATATCATGCTTCATATTATAAACTCATTTTGCCCATAACGAGTATAACTCAACGTACTTTCACCAAACAAAGATCATGGATCAACCAAAATATATCAACATATCTTAGGAACTACATATTAAAGTCTGGGCTTAATGTAATAAAATATATATGAGATAATATTATGCATCTACAATCAACTTGTTTTATTTTATTTTCATCCTAGTATAGATTTTTCTTTACTCCAATTGGTCACCGGAGAGGACCCAGATGTCTGAACGCATCAAACTCACCTTCGACGCCAGCACATATGACTAGTCACAACTGACTGGACCAGGCCAGGGCTGCTCTATGATCAGGGATGTGCCAACTCAGGTTTTTAAGGTTCCTCTATCCTACCAACAAAGAAAGGCCCTCAATAATTAACAATTGATTTATTTAAATTATCTACCATGCTCTCTTATGCTCTAAATTTGAAATGCCAAATTTTAATGTGTTCACTTCCTCTCATAGCAACCTCAAACAATATTTGTACATCTATTTAATACCCATATATAAGCTATTTCAGAACCCTTATTTCAGACCTTCCAACAAGATCAATTTCAGCCAATAAACTCATTCAGAACAGATTAAATTCATCACATCACAACATGTAAAATTTCACAGTTTCAGTTATCATACCCAATATAATAAAAGTCATAAAATAGTTTCACAAGAGCACACCAGTTCAACATTCATACGCAAATATTTTATAAAATAAATTCATACAAAAATAATTAGCTCCCATTACCATCAAAATAATATTAATATAAAAATTTAGGGGAATCAAGAAGTTGAATCTAGCAGAGCCGGTTAGACAACTTCTCATCCTTCCAGAAAGATGCAATAAAAAAAATAGATAAAACAATAAAATTTATGGGGAAACAAGAAGTTGAATCTGGCAGAGCCGGTTAGACAACTTCTAATCCATCCAAAAATACAATATAATTAAATAACACGAACAATAACATGTCTGGGGAAACAAGAAGTTGAATTTGACAGAGCCGGTTAGACAACTTCTAATCCTTCCAAAAATGCAATAAAATAAATAAGTAAAGCAATAAATAGTTTGGGGAAACAAGAAGTTGAATCTGGCAGAGCCGGTTAGACAACTTCTAATCCTTCCAAAATACAATAAAAATAAATAAGGAAAGCAATAAAATGTTTGGAAAAACAAGAAATTGAATCTGGCAGAGCCGATTAGACAATTTCTAATCCTTCCAAAATAAAAAAAATAAACAACTAATAACATACAAATGGCATAACATAATCAATATCACATTTTACAATTATCACACTTGGATATCATCACAGAAGCATACTCTTATTTAAATTTCAAGATCATACAGAAACAAAATACTCCATATTCAAGATTTAAGATCAGACAAAAACAGAATATAGCATATTTTAGACTCAAGATAATACAAAAGGAAATACTCAAAGTTAGCTCTTCTTACCTCTATTCCAAACTTAGTTTCCTCTTCTCAAACCGTTCTCCGGAAACTTCCAGAATTTCCTCTCTTCAACTAGAATTTCCTCCAACTCTCTTCTCTCACAATTTCTCTAGAATTTTGGTGTAAATCTTTAGCCTCCCCCCCTTGGCTATTTATAGCCAAAAATTTTACTATTCATTTTTACTATTCATTTTTACTATTCACTTTTACTATTCATTTTTACTATTCAAAAATTATTTTTTTATTCACCATTCTTATCTCTGAATGATTAATTCTACGTGGAGTGTTCTCTTCCACAATTTATTTTAATATATATATATATATATATATATATATATTTTAACCATTCACTATTCACTATTCACTATTCACTATTCACTATTCACTATTCACTATTTACTATTCACTATTCACTTTTCTTAAAAAATCCTACATATGTTATCAAAAATTTGAAGCTCTCCCTCTAGAATTACTATAATTTTATATCCAAAAATTTACATTTTTCTATCCATTAAAATTATTATTACTAATAAAATGCTAAAATTTACTATTATAAATATATATATATATATATATATATATATATATATATATATATATATATATTTTTTCATGGGTCTTACACCCACCGTACACTATGGTACACTTACAGTCCAATTTCGAGATCAAGCTCTATGGAACCACCGTTTGGATGTCTGCTCCCGTTTAGAGGAGTGTAGAAAAATATGAGAAGTTGGGGAAATAGCTTATGAGCACTAGCTTACTTACTAAATGATTGGTGGTTATCATATCCAATCAGTATGGTGTCCTAATAAGTTAGGAATAGATTCTTTAAAGATAAGAATTAGTTAGAGGAGACCTTTGAGAAATAGGAAGAAATTGGACCAAAGGTAAGAAGCAAGAGATAACATGCAAACATTTTAAGTATAAGACCATAATCAAGTCGACATTATAAACATACAACAAGCTAAAGGAAACAACAAGCTAAAGGGAACAACAAGCTAAAGGGAACAATGACTCAACATCAATGCTTTTACTTACGTCTTGGAAATCTAAGAGATTTTGATTAGAACATAAGTGATTGTTTGTTCTAGATGCATTATTTTTGGCTTGCTAGCAAAATTGAATGTTTTAAGTCGTGGTTGTGATTGTTTTGGCAATTCAATTTGCAATCATGCAATGTGTTTCACAATTTTAAACCTTGTTTGTTGTCAAGCAAAGCTATGTGAGAACTACTAATGAAAGGAAACACTTCCTAATTATGAAAACATAAAGAGACAATCTTGGTTGAGTTTGTTTAAGAGTTTAGCTTAGAGAACATTGGAATTTTATAAGGTTTTTATTTTTACACTTTATAAACTAACTTGAATCAAGATTTTCTATATGACTAATTCTAGTCATCGAAAACAAGTTAGGTTGCATGGATTGATTTGTCTTCCACCACTGTCACTTTTAGCATAGAAATTTAATTTTATCAAATTGGTGCTATCTAAAGAAAATAATTTAGACCTAGAAATTGGTTTGGGTTGAGGCATTAGGATTAACATATCGAGTCACAACTTTTTATGATCCATTTTTTTTGAAATATAACAAAAAAATATTCTTAGTTATTTTTGGGTAGAGTCTTTTTTTTTTGGAAAATCAATGTTCCAAAGTAATATTTTTGATAAAATAGATATAAAATCTATCAGTATCAAAGATGAGGTGGTTCTCTCCAATTTGAGAAAAATAAATATTATACCCTTTATCTATGTCATTGACGTGTTCTCCCAAATAATATATTTCTTTCCTTTTTCTTTATTGTTTTTCATTTTCCTAACAATCGATTAAACAATTATCTACTCATTTTCTTTTATTTATCTTTCTTTCTTGAACCAAACAAAACATTAATCATATACAAATAAAATGTGTTCAAAATTTCCAGTATAATTGCTGAATGTCTAAAATCTTAAAAATAAGAAAAAAATGAAATAATTGACCACTAGATGAAAGAGACTGCTAAATTTCTTTTGCTTATGTGCAAGACAAATAAACAAATGAATAAAGAAATAAATCAGATAAATTTTAATTGAGATTTCGATAAATTAGAAAAAAAATTTTCATGAATATATAACATGTTAAAATTTATTTAAAAATAATATTTATCTATGATCTAATTTCCAAAAAAATATTAAAATTATTCATTCACAATTTTTTCATGAATATATGGCAATAAAAAAAAACATTACTTCAAGTTCTACAATTAATGGTGTCAGACATATCAATTTTCTTTTAGATATATTTATAAAATTAAATTATTTAAGTGGTTATTATATTTACTGACATTACAATAGCTCAATGAATAGTTTTCAACTAATAGAAATTATTTGTTTTTATAATGGTCAAATACATCCATCCATTATAGCATCAGCCACTTTCACGAGAAACAAGTGACTATATAATTAATATACTTTATAAGGAATCAGTAGTCAATAAAAGTGATTATATGTTTATTAGTTTTTTTATTGTCATAGAGAATTATATTAATTTAAAAAACGATAAATTTAATAAATGATCATTAAAGATAAAATAGTAAAATAATTATTTTAATTTAAAAAATAATTTAACTTAAGTAAATGATCACCAATAAGGTACAAGTTATAAGATAATGATTTTAGTTTTAAAATTTTAAAATATAATTATTTGAGGAGTAAAATTGAAAAAAAATCGTGTATAAAAAGAATCTTCGTATAGATAATAAAAGTTATATATTCCTATTAGTTTTACATTTTAGAATTTAATTATTTTTATTTTTAAAGGTATAATTTTATAATAATTGCTGATAATATATTTGTAAAAACTTAAAATATTTTTTTAAATTACAAATTATGAAAGATTTAATTATGAAAGTTTGTTGAGTTATTGTTGTTTCATTATCTTGGATTTTAAAAATATAACAGAAAAATATTCTTTTAGTTATTAAATAAATTGAATATATATATATAATAAACAATTGATAAACCCTTGAATGAAAGGCGCATACTAACTCGGGCGCTAATATAAGTGTACAAAATGATTTATGAATGATAATTAAATTTAGGTTTGGTTGAATCTTTAATTTATTGGATGATATATTTTATGCGGTGTACGTGTTTATGTGAAAGGATATATATTAAAGAAAAAAAAATAGGTGTTAGTATTTTGGCTTGTTTTGCTCTTCAAATGGCTTGGGAACACTTTTTTTAGAGACACTACAAATCAAAGAAACAGAGTTTCAGTAATTTTAATTTTTTTTCAATTAAAGGCTGAAATAAATAATATTTTATTTTAGTTTCATAGATTATCAAATATTAATTTTTTATAGACATAATATTTATAGAGTTTATAACTATACAATGTTGTCAGTGTAAATATTTATATATTCTTGACCAATAAAAAATTACTGTGAATAAGATTTTTAAGATGGTTATTATCCGAGTGAATGAATTATTATATAAAATAATTAATGTTTGTTTAACCTTATATTTTCATTAATAATTAATCGACCATATTTATATAAAATAAATAACAATTAATGTGGTTTTATTTTATTTTATTTATGGTATATTCTCTCTTGGTAACTGGTACTACTAGAAAGAAGCATATTTCTTAAAGTACGGTTCATGTTAAACTATACATTTTTTTAGTAATATCTACTTTGAATTGGAATCTTAATATTTAAACAACACATTACACATCTGACTAAAACGATTCAAGCCATACTTGACTACTACGAATAATAAAATTATTCTTATCTACTTTTAACATCTTTTCACTCCCCAGGACTCTTTTAGTTTTTTGTCCACTCATTTTTTTAATAAAATAAAATCAAAGACAAAAAGTAAACCCCCCTAAAAAAAGCCCTTTAAATGATCTGTTTTGTAAATGAAATCATATTTCTAATACAAATTAATTTATATACTTTTGTAAAAGTGGGTTTATTTTACTCGTTCCACTTTTGAATTTTGCAACAAACTCTATTATTTGTGAGCAGAAAATATTTTCACTAAGCCATAATTAGTAACAATATTAAAATATTTTTCTGAAATTAAAATTAATTTTGAATTTAAAGTTTTTTTTTAAGATATAAATAACGGACTCCTCACACAAGTTCTATATTATACGAAATACAATATTATTTTACTGTTGATTTTTTTGATAAATTTTGTAGACTATTTGATCTACATGTAAGATAAAGATAATAAATTAATGTAATTTGTAGGTTGGGCCTACATCTATATGAATAAACAATTTTCTCACGGACGGTAAGGTAACTCAACTGTTACGTCTTTCAGCTCTCTCTTTCTCTCTCTTATTTTCTCATTTTCGTTCTCGTTCACTCGTGTACCCTTCTCCCTCTCCGATCCGAAACCCATCGCCTCTAACTCTCTCAGATCTCTCTTTCTCAACCTCACTCAACACCTTCCGCGAAATTCCCCTAACCTATTGAACGTATATTCATCTCCTTTTATCTTTCCTTTTCTTCGCAGCTTTCTGCAATTGCTTCGCTAGGGTTTCTCCGAGGCCACGGATTTTCCACTGTATGCGGTACACTTTCGTTTCCACTTCCAACTCTAATTCATCCGCGATTGATTACGGGGAAAGGAAGGAAAAAACACGTATTTCGTGGGGGATTAGAACTGGCATTTTTGCAACTGTAACTTTAACTGCTGTGGGATTTTATATGCATTGTTTTTTTTTTCTTCTATTGCGGGATATTAAATGGGGCGGTGTAAAATATGTTTTTGTCGCGAAAGTGTATTTTGTACAATCGTTTGTTTGTATATATTTTTTATTTTGAGGAATATAATGATTAAATGCCTTTTTATGGCGATTGTGCCTGTGAACCTCGTTTGGACCGTTTTATCGGTTTTTGAAGATGTTGCGCATGTGTGATTTTTGGGCGTAACTTGCCTGTGATAGCATTGTTGAGGAGCGCTCGTTGTTTAAAGTTTGTGTTGCTCTTGTTACCTCTGCTTTTGGATCTCTGGTTTGCTGATAAGATAACTACTATGGAATTGGCGCATGATTTGTTGTGGTGGAATTGATTTGTTAATGGGCTTTTGGAATGTTATCTGATAGGCTTGGTATGGACACATGGTTGTGAGTTGTGATTGTAAAAAAGGGTTATACCTATGTTTGTGAAGTGGTGCTATAAACAAATAGTGAGTGATCATGATCAGAAGAAAAAGCTGTTTTGTATTGTTTGATTCATTGCATGAATATCAGCTTCTTTTTGTAGTTGTTTCAACTTTGAATATAGCAGTGTGATATTGCACTGGTGGGAAATATGATTAGAAACCCTTAATACAGCATTTCTACACGAGGTGGATGGGCTAACTGCAAACATGGATATTATTTCATTTGATTGGTCGATTGAGTAAAATGAAAAGTTATAATTGTTTATTGGAAATTTGATTGTTGATACACATGTATTTTGCTGCTATTTTGATGGCAAAAAGAATTGACGGGATCCTTTAAACTGTTCCTTGTGTTTTAGAAGAGTCTAAATTTCATGCGAGTTGATAATCTTACCTAAAACCACCAGTAGTTGACCTGTACATTCTTAACATTCTTAACATTTTTTATTCATTGGCTCAGCTCCATTTGGAGACAGGTTAGATTTGGTAATAAATGGAGAAAATAATAAGATAGCAATGTGTTAAGCTGCCGTTGAAAATTAGAATTTGAATGACCTTTCTAACTGCCTGAAATGCTTGTATTAGAATGATGTTATAGATGAACGGCATCCTAAAATTAGAACTGTATTCTAATTGAGTACGGAAGAGGCTGTTGTGAATTTGCTGTTGCTAGTTCAGACATTTTAAAGTTACTAGTTGATATAGCTCCCATGATTCCCTTAAAATTGATACATCTACTAAATGTTCACTGGTTTATTGTTGGCATTATAATTTATAATACATCTTAAATTCTGATCATGTATGAAATCATTACAATATGCCTTTTTATTAATTGAATTATGTTTCTTTGGCTCTCCTAAGCAGGCCTTTCAATTAGGATTGGATGACCGTGTGGCAGCAACTAGACTATGACTTCAAGCATGTTGAGTGGGGAACGGAGGTATGTTTAAATTTGAGTGCTTTTGAAGTCACTAAAGTGAACTGGTGGTGAGAAGTTTGGGCAGTATGCAGGTCCTGTGGTGTCATAAGGGTTTCTGAAGTAAAATCGAATGGTGTTTTTCCCCCTTAAGATATGGCAATTTGGTTCCATTGTTAAGTTGATTGAACACTAAGACCAGAAACCAACATACCTAACTGCTCAATTGCGGACTCAGTATAAAAATATCCCTTGTACCATTTCACTACCTTTTGTAATGAAGTATATGGAATTCAGACATGATTTTTTTAGCATTCTGCACAAACCCAGTAGTTGTTCTAAGTCCCATCATGCCTTGCTATTTTACTAAGGCCATATGCCAGTATCTTATCCATTATCATGTTTCCCCTCAATGTGCACATGAATTATAAATATATTAACTTATTAAGTGATAAAAAAAATTGACATTGATGATATGATAATGCTGTTGCAGATGGGCCTCCTCTTCCAGAAGAGGTGGTATGACTGTTTTAGGGAAAGTTGCAGTTCCAAAACCTATCAACTTACCTAGTCAGAGGTATTTATGTTCTGGCTGAACACTTTTAACTTTTCAGTTAACTAACTCTGATTGGGTGCCATCTGAAAAAATTTACTTCTTAATTTTCTGAAGGTTAGAAAATCATGGTCTGGACCCAAACGTGGAGATTGTTCCCAAGTGAGTATATATTCTATAAACCCAAAAGCTATGACTTTTTCTGATGCCTTCTAGTTTTGGATTATGGTTGCTTATCTGATCTTTTATTAGGGGTACACTCAGCTGGGGTAGTAGATCATCATCTTCTACATCTAATGCATGGGGTTCTTCTCTGTCCCCAAAAACTGATGGTGGTGCTAGTTCACCCAGTCACCTCAGTGCCCGTCCATCATCTGGTGGAAGTGGCACACGACCTTCTACTGCTGGCAGTGATAGGGTTCTTGAGCCTACTGCTAATTCATGGGGCACAAATTCTCGGCCTTCATCAGCATCTGGGGTACTGTCAAAAACTCAGTCTTCATTGACATCATTGCGTCCTCGGAGTGCAGAAACTAGACCTGGAAGCTCTCAGCTATCTCGATTTGCTGAACCCTTGACTGAAAATTCAGGTGCCTGGAATGCTGCTAGGACTACAGAAAAACTGGTAGGCTTCTGCTTAAAACTTGAGTACCACTATTATTTACTTTTGAAGAATTTTTAAATGTATTCTTTTGGTATTCATTGTTTGTGTTTACAGATTTAATCTAGTGATTAAGATGTCCGGTCTTACAGTGATTGTCACTGGAATTTTACATTGGAAAAAGACATTCCATTTCCTACCCACATTTTTTGTTGGTTTGGGGATGGTCCACACCTTGTTGTGGAGTATAGTTCTGTGACTAATTTTCTGGTTAAGACCTGGTTGTATATATTCCAAACATCATGTATATACATTATAATTTGGAATACAATCAAACTAGGTGTCTTTTCCTTGTATTCTTAGGTCCAACTGTCCATGTATGCTTTTATTTCTCAGAGATTGCTATCCCTGCCGCTGATAATAGTTTGGTGCAATTGTACAAATGCAGGGTGTTGCACAACCCAAGAATGAAGAATTTTCTCTAAGCTCTGGAGACTTTCCAACCCTTGGTTCTGATAAAGATAAGTCTGTTCTGAATTCTGAGCTGCAAGGTATCATCATACAATCATACTCTCTATAACTATTACGGTGATTGCTTTATGCTTTATTAATTGGAGTATATGTTCTTTTATGGAGTTTAGTTTTGCATTTTCTTAAATTCAGAACACATTTAGTATTTACTGGTTACCTAATTTCAATAAAATGGTTTTAACTTAATTTCTAGGACTTTTTATGCTTATGTTGTAAAGCGATATCAATTATTCCCCTTAAAGTTTTTAATGTGTGTGGTTATTTGGCTGTGCACTTGTCCTCTGGTTTTGTAATCAGAATTCCTTTATACTATATTCCTTTGTAAGTGTAATTTGGGAATGGTTGGAAGATGATTCACTTATATTTTATGAATACATATTATTTTATGTCCACTATGTGCTTGTTAGAATAGTCTATATTATATTTTGAACAAAGTTGTTTTGTGTTGTATCTTTTTTTATGTAGCCTAGTATCCTAGGGGTTTCTTATTTTCTCTTTCCTTGAGCTTATGTTGTAAGTTTCTCATTCTTACACTCACACCTGATTGAAACTGTGCACACCGTATTACTTGGTGCAAGTATACCTGCATATCTCTTGGGTGATGCCAATCTCATTGCTTGTTTTCTTATCAACAGAATGCCTTCTTCGTCCGTTGATATTAAAGTTACTTATTCCATTATGTTTCCAAATGAACCTTAATTTCTAGTTGCTATCAATTAGAGCTATCAAATATGTCTTCCTAGGATATTCTCGTCTTCGAAAAGGGTATTGTTTGTTGTCCTTCTGAAACACAAAAGTACTAAATGTTTACAATTGTGACCTTTTTTTGAAAGGGAGATATTTCTTATCTTTGTCCCCTCACAAAGTCGACTCTATCCAACAAGTCTCACCCATTTCAGTAGTTGAACCCTCTACTACATCAAACCCACTCGAATCATCATTGATGCCTTTCATCAGTTACCAACGTAGGCCACAAGTAACTGGTCCCATATTGCATGGTGAGTCCTCTTCAAGTCCTTTGCTATCATCACTCAATATTGTTACTACTGATAATATAGATTCCAGTTGGCCCATTGCTTTCCAAAACCATACTCATTCCCTCATCCTATTTACAATTTGTTAAGCTATCATAGGACAGTCCCTTCCTAGTTTTCATTTGTTTTCTGTCTCATATCTACCATTCCAAAAAATGTGATTGAGGCACTTGATCATCCTAGATGGCGATAAACCATGATTGCTGATTTGTAGGCTCTTGAACATGGGACTTAGTTCTTCTACCACTTGGGCAGAAAACAATTGGTTGTAAATGGGTGTATGGCTTTAAAGTTGGGCCAATGGTGAGGTTGATTGAGAATATACTTAGATATATGGTCTAGGTTACAATGATATTCTAAATGACAATTGTACATCCCTTTGCTGTGGCAGCTCTTTACCATTGGCCTCTTCATCTGTTGGATATTAAGAATACTTTTTTATGGTGATTTGGTGGAACCGTTACATGGGGAAACCTCCTAGTTTTGTTGATCGTGGGGAGTTAGAATTGGTTTGTAAATTGTAATGGTCCCTTTGATCTCAAGCAATCTCAATGTGCTTGGTTTAGATAGTGCAATCATGTTATTCAGATCATTGGGATGAAACCTAGGGAAGTAAATAATTTAGTCTTTGATTGTCATACATGACTTGGAAGACATGTATATCTAGTTATTACCGGAAATGATGCCTCCAAAATTATTCAGCTAAAGCAACATTTGTGCAAACACTTTCAAACCCAAGATCTTGGAAGTCTGGAACACTTCCTAGGCATTGAAGTGTCTCAATCAAAAGAAGGTAACTGTGTTGGATATCTTGAAAGAAATAAGAATGATTGATTGTAAACTGGTTGATAATTCTGTGGATCCAAATAAGAAATTAACAAAGTGAGCCCTCTTCATATCCTTAGAGGTACAAGATCCTTGAGGGAAAACTTATTTATCTTACTATTTCTAATCCTAACCTAACTTTTGCAATTGATTTGGTGAGTCGGTTTATGTAGGCTCCTTACATTGATCATACCATTCTCAGGTATCTCAAAATAGGTCTAGGACAGGGTCTACTGTATGAACATAAAGGAAGTACCCAGTATGGATATTTTGTCGATGATTGGGCTGGGTCTCCTTTAGACAAATGTTTCACTATTGAATTGGATATTGTGTTTTTATTGGAGGAAGCATGATTTCTTGAAAAAGCAAGAAACACAACTTAGATGCCCAATGTATAAAAAGATGGCTATGGAGACCCAAACATAAAGAGTGGGCACGAGTACCCAAAACACAAAAAAACATAATGTGAGAGCTTGGAACAGAGAAATATGCAAACGATAGATTGAAAATGGACTTTAGGAGTAAAGGTTGATTAGAGATGCAATTCATGATGATGAGATGTATGCATGATATGATTTCATTAGGGGAAATATTATTTCTTGGAAAAGCAAGAAACACTGCAGTTTCTCTATCAAGTGCAAAAACTAAATATAGGGATTGGCAACATTCATTTGTGAACTTGTGTTGATAAAACAATATTTGTAGGTACTAAAGTTTTGTGAAATTTAACAATGAGAATGTACTTATGATAATCAGGCAGCTATGTGCATTGCTTCCATCCCTCTGTTTCATGAAATGATAAAACACAAAAATTGTTGTCCAATGAAATTTGCTCAAGTTTTTTGGCTCCTATAATCAACTTGCAGGCATTTTGATAAAATCCTTGAGAGGATTGGATTCAATTTATGTGTTCCAAGCTTAGAACATATAATCTGTATGCTCTAGCTTGAGGGGAGTGTTATAATAGTTTATATTATCTTCTGATAACAAAGAAAGCTTTTTTTGTGTTGTATCTGCATGTTAGAATGGTATCCTAGGGGTTTCTTTTTTCTCTCCTTCCTTGAGCGTAAGTGGTAAGCTTATCATCCTTATGTATATATGTGTGTGTATATGAACATCAACAAAACAGTGAGGTCTAATATAAGATCTCTTAAAACACCTTTTCTCTTTAAGTGTGTTAAAATGAGTGATTTGTGTAAGTTTTGAGTGAGGAGTTAATCTGCTACAGTCATATGGCCACATTGGTTTAGAAGTTGGTTTTACTGTTAATTGTTGAATAGTTATACTGCAATATAGTGCTGTTAGTTTGTCACTTTGAAATATACAATATAGAAACTACATTAGTATCTTGAGGTACACTACCAATCTTTCCAATGATTTTTTTAATAATTTTTTTTATCAACCAATGGCAGACCAAAATTCTCAAGCTCACCCTGACTCCTCTTCTGAACTCAGGAAAGAGATAAATGAGACTCCTGTTATTGGTATGTACTCATGCTCTTGCCTTTTAAACTAATGTTGGTTCAATTTTTTTTCTGCCATTTTCTGATGCTAGGTTTTTGTTCTTTGTCTGATGCTCTTTTTTTTTTCAGAAGATGATCATGTAAATGCAAATATTAAGGGTGAAAGTGTAAATTCTTGGAGGAGAGATTATCAGGTTTATAATGAGGAAGGTGTGAGGCCAGGCATAGAGAAATGGCAGGGAAACTCTCAGCTTTATCCTAATGCTGGTATTCCTCCTCAACACTATGAAGCTTGGCATGGTCCTCCGGTAAATAACCCTCAGGGCTGTGTTTGGTTCAGGGGTCCTCCCAGTGGTCCCCCATTTGGAAATCCTGTTACTCCAAGTGGCTTTCCAATGGAACCATTTCCATATTACCGTCCACACATGCCCCCTGCTGGTCTTGCAAACCCTCCCCCAGTTCCCCCCTCTGGAGCTGGACCACGAGGGCACCATAAGAATGGAGATGTCTACAGGCCTCATATAGCCGATGCCTTTATTCGTCCAGGCATTCCTATGAGACCTGGGTTTTATCCCGGTTCAATGGCTTATGAGGGATATTACAGTCCTCCAATGGGCTATTGCAATGCAAATGAGCGAGATGTTCCTTTCATGGGAATGGCTGCTGGACCTCCTGTCTTTAATAGGTACTCAAATCAAAATCCTCCTGAACCTGGCAATGCACATGGTAGGTCTGCTGGATATGGTAATACTGGGAAGCAATTGACTTCAGAGCAAGTGGAATCTGGCCATCCTCCTGATACTGCTGGACCATACAGAGTTCTTCTTAAGCAGCACCCTGAATCAGATGGGAAAAATAAATCAACAAATTTTGAGGATTCAGAGAAAACCAATGCATTATATGCTGATGGTCGTGGCCAACCTAGAATGACTGTTTGGGAGAATGAGCCGAGATCAAACTACAGAAAGAATGAAGATATGGATCTGAGGACGATTACCCATGGTGAAGTTTCTTCTCAGACTTCAGAGAATAAAGTATCTAGTTCTTCTGTCATTAAGGGCAAATCTCTTGAAAGTTCAGGAAACATAAAACTTGATGATAATTCAGCGAGGAAATTGGAGACTGTTGCCTCAGATATGCTAGAAATCTCCCCTAAACCATCTGCTCCAAAAGATGCCAGTCTAATTCAAAAGATCGAGGGTTTAAATGCAAAGGCTAGGGATAATTCATCTGCTCGAAATAGAGAGGAGCAAAGGAGTAAATTTCATACAAGTAATGCTGCGATAGACCATGTGGAAAATACTGTCGGTGCTGATGTGTTTCCAGCACGTACTCATGCCACAGAAAATATAAATCCTGCCCATCATGAAATGGGCGCTGCTGGTGCTGGAAAGAATTTTGAATCCTTGTCTTCCAGTGGAACTGCCACATCCAGGTTTGGCAAAAACTTCTACTAGGTGTCTATTACTGTAATCATGGTTCATTTATATTGGTTAAAAGTATTGAAGTGCTTATTCACAGGCAATCTGCTCATGGAATGCAAGGGAGAGGTGATCATCGTAACAAAGGAAGATCAAACAATCTAGATGCTGATGGTTGGCGAAAGAAATCTGTGGTTGAAGATTCTTTAGCCTCATCAGGTGTACAGTTGGAAGCATCTAATGTTCTTGTGGGTGATCATCAAATATCTGTTCAGACCAATGACAGGTCAGGATCCTATAACCAAGCAAGGCACTTTGGAGAATCTGTTCAAACCTGGTCTGATTCTGGTGACAGCCATGCACAGGTAATGTGGGTACCTTTCTGTGCTTGTTAGCTTAACTCTTGGCATTTAGTACTTACATGATACACTTTGAAACACATCAGCGTGCCAAAATGAAAGAGTTAGCCAAGCAACGGACTAGACAGCTGCAGGAGGAAGAGGAGGAACGGACAAGAAAGCAAAAGGCTAAAGCTCTTGCTAAGTTGGATGAGTTAAACAAGCGATCTCAAGCAGGAGATGGACCAACTCAGAAAGAGTATATTACAAATCCTCAAATGCAGGAAGAAGAGGATGAATGGACAAGAAAGCAAAAGGCGAATGCTTTTGCAAAGTTGGATGAGTTAAACAAGCAATCTCAAGCAGGTGATGGCTCAACTCAGAAAGAGTATGTGACAAATCCTGCCATCCATAATAAGCCAGAGGAGTTGCAACCTTCTGAGCCAAAAACTACAACTGTCAATTCTGCTGTAAATGAACCCAGCATTAGTAGAGTGGAAAAATCACCAGTCTTGCTTGTCGAACCAACTGTTGAGACACTTAAAAGTTCTATCCATGAGCCTATTCTGAAGCAGAATCAAGTTGTGGCGCTGCATCATGATATTAATAATGCTGATGCTACTAATCCCTTGCATGCTCATAACAATGTTGCCTCAAAGCAGAAGCGAATGAACTATAAACAGAAGCAAAATCTTCCTTTTGAGAAAACATCAAGTGACAAAGTTGTCTCTACCACCTCAACTGCCCTGAAAGTTGAGAATGAGGCAAGGATTGATGTTTCTCTCTCTTCTGGTGGTGTTACAAACGAAATTAGTTCAGTCTGTGGCTCTGACTTACCCATGAATTCAGCTGCTGTGGTTGAGTCTTCAGCAAACCCAAAAAAGAAGAATATTAGGAATAGTAAAAACAAACAGAAACATGACGAAAGTTCAACTCAGGCTGTACTACTAATACCAAAAGAAACCAATCTTTCCAAAAGCTCGGTTGAAGGTGACAAGTCCAAGGCTTCTGACTTTGAGTTAGAACAGGGTGTACTTCAACCGGCGCCCCTATCTAAAGATCCAAATCAGTTTCCAGAGCAACACAGATATTCATCAAATGAGGAATCCCATGGTAGACAGAATAGCCAGTGGAAATCACAGCATTCTCTTAGGATGCCAAGAAATATGCAGACCAATAGACCGGCAGAGAAATCCCATGGGACTGATGCTGTGATGTGGGCACCCGTTAAACCACAGAACAAGAGTGAGATCATGGATGAATTGGTGGATAAAAGTAAAACTGAGGCAGTTAATCCTGTAAAGAATGAGGAGCAGGTGCATAATTCAAAAAATAAGAGGGCAGAAATGGAGAGATATATTCCAAAACCTGTTGCAAAAGAAATGGCTCAGCAAGGAAATATTCTACAGGTAGCTTCATCAAGCAATCAGTCTCTTACTAATGATAGCATTGGGAGAGTTGATTCCGGGTCACAGGGCCCCCAAGTCATTCAGCATACTAATACAGTTGTTGGAAAAGTGGGTTCTGGGATGGAGTCTAAAATTAGAGATGGCAGGCATACTAAGCAGGGAAAAGCACATGGGTCGTGGCGGCAACGAAATATAACTGAATCAACTAATGTGCATGATGAACTGGACCATGATTCAAACTCTGAACCAAATGTTCAGAAACCAACAGAGCATTATCATGATCACAAGTCTGAAGCAAGCTTTGTGAAAGGAGGGCAAACCAAGCACTTCAGTGACACTGGTGAAGTCAATGGTTCTAACAATTCTAACTCTAATGATTCAGCTGCTTGGGCTTCAGGTCCTGTTAAAGATCATGCTGCAACAGGCAGAGGGAGGCGGGCCCCTTTCAGAGGACACAAGGGCGCAGGAGGGAACCGTGAAGTTGATAACAAAAGAAATTCTTGGGAGGCAGACAAAGTTGAAACCCTTATTTCATCTTCTGAGCATGGTCAACCAGATATTGGGATGGCTTCTAAAGAAAATCGAGGTGTGGGTGAACGTTTGATGTCTCAGTGGCAACCTAAATCTCAAGCATCTAGTAATCACAGAGGAAATATATCAAGTGACCAGAATGTTAGCTCGGTAGTTGTTGGAGGTAACAAAATGGATCCCACCCACAGCGGGGAATTTCTTCCAGTGAGCCGGGGCAAGAGTTCCAATGCTCACATCTCACAGCCTTTCTATGATCAACCAGTCTCTGAGAAAAGCAAGGCCGGGGAAGCTCCCCATTTTATTAACCAAGAGGGTAAGAAAGAGAGAAGACATGCTCCGTCAAAAAGGCAACAGTACTCCCCGAATCTGGCTTCTGTTACCTTAATTGAGCAGGCTCCAACAAGTCCAGATCTTTTGCAGGACCAACGCCCATCGTCTGGGTCTGGAAAAAATGTGAATCAAAATCGGTTTCGAAGAGGACATGAATCACATGGAAATTTGAAGCTACCAACCCAGGATAATCGACATTATAATCAACCTACAAACCGGGAGAGGCAGGGCCCAAGCACGCATCAGGAGTATCACGCACTTGGCGCATATGATGATGGCAAATCGGACAACTTTGAAAGACCTAAAAATGGTAGCCATGGTGAAAGAAGATTCAGGGAGAGAGGTCCAACTCATTCACGCCGAGGTGGGGGTAACTCTTATGGACGCCAGGGTGGTTTTGAATCTTATGACTAGACATGCTGAGTTAGTCAGTTGTGGAGATAGTTTCGTAAGGCAGTCTTTTTTTGTCTTCCTTCAGAAGCCACACACCCCATCAACTGTGCTTCTATATTAAGCCGAGCTTTCAGGTACATGCAGTGTAGGTTCCAGATATCTTGCCTTATGTAGTCACATCATTTATGTATGTACTGATGTCGGTATGTGTTCGGCAGGGCTAGGAGCGATGAAGATGGTGTCCCCGTTTTTGTGGGGGGCTGGGGGCATAAAAGGGTTTCGTGGATAGAGTTCCCTGTGGTTGATTGTTATTTTTCTAGTGTATCTGATTGAAAATTAGTAATTTGATGGCATTTTGTTTCTTATCCAAGTATGGAATACTTGACACATGTTTCATCGTGTCTATTGCTAGGGATAATTAGGATACCAAAGAGAGAACGTGTGTTCTGCGGTGCCCTTTTCCTCTTATTTTGGCTGGAAAATATAATGATATATGCTCACGCGTTTGCGCAATCTGAGTAAATATAAATTTTAATTGGGTCAGTAATTCAGCGAAGGAAAAAGCTACCGAATACTGTTCATACCGTTTTTTTGTTTTACTCCTTGTGGGCGTTCGAGGGATTGGGGTTTTGGAATGCTAATGGATCATTTGGTGCAATATTGTTTTAAAAAAAACCTGATACTTGATACTTTTATTGTATATCTGCTACCATCGAGTGTTTTAGTTACCTATCTGTTAAGGCGTGGGACGTATTATGGGATTTATTTATACATTCTTCTCAGTACTTGCTTATATTAGTTTATGCATACATAATTTGTCTCTAAACCAATTACTATTTTTTATGAATTCTAAATCAACTTTAAAATCTTACTTTGAATACAATACGCATTTTATATAATTCGTTGGTACTTCTAATTACAAAATCAAGTTAACAAGAAAAACATCAGTAAGAATTGTTCAGTTTGATTTTATTAATTTATGCGCTTCAGTTTTGAATATTGGAATTAAAATTTGTTTTAAAAGAATATTTTTAATTGAACTTAGATTTTTCATTGATTTTTTTTTAAATAAAATTGTTTGGAAATTTTTATCATACTAATGTTGTTCAGATTATATTCTAGAATAAAAATTATTTGAGTTTATACCTTAAAAGTAGACATTTTTTTAATTGAAATTTAGAAAATAATAAGATACCTTGTGACATTATTTATATCTATCTTGGTTAATCCAAATGGGTATACAGATAGAATTTGGTTGAGTTGAATATAATATCGAATTAACTCAATTAAATTTATTAGATTGAGTTGAGTGAGTTTAATTTTTTATTTATTTAGGAGCATAACTTTATTATAGTAAGGTTAAGTCAGGTCTTCAATTGAATAATTTGAAAAAACACTATTAAAAAAATACTTTAAAATGAATCCTTCTAGTGTTTCTTTAATAAAGTTGATTTACATAAATAATACTCAAATATAAAATTATTGGGTACAATATTTTTAATCATTGTGTGGTTGGATTTAGTTCGATTAGTTAATTTTAAATTTCATCGACTCTAATAAGATTATATTAAATAAATTTAAACATAAATATAAAAATGTAATTCGGTTGGATTGTTCAACTACCCATTCATTTGCTATAATTTTTTTCGTTACCACAACATATTAATTAAAATATAAATTTATTAATAAAATTTATTGATAATTATAATTTTTAATTTATTAGTAAAATTTATTGATAATTTAAATTTATTAGCGAATTAATTTTGGTTGATAAAATTTCTTGGATAATTTTATAATTTCTCTGTAGTGATTAGAAATTTACTTTTAACTTTTAAAACTTACTCATATATGAATATTAATTAGAGGTATATAAATTTTATTTCCTAATCTCACGCGATAGAGTATTTCTTGAATGAAAATATTATATAGTTCATGGTTTGAGACATACTAGTTACAATTTAAAATATAGACCTCGTATGCACTAATTAAATAATTGGATATGATTAAACATTAATCAAATGTTAGAGGGCTTTGAGCTAATCATAACTCATAAAATGCATAGATGAAGATTATTATAAATAATTGCTGTGTCTAAACAAACTTAATTATGCTATTTTAGAGATTATTATAATTTTATTACGATTAATGTAACTTTTATTCATGGTTAATTTAGGGCTTTCTCGGAAAATAAAATCTGAAATGATGGTTTGCAGGAGAAATTTTGATGATGTGCAGTAAAAGAAAAAGATGGAATTGATTCTTTAAAGGCTTGTAAAAGCTTTTATTATTGTTCCAAGTCCCTGTTTGGACATATGAAGGAATCCTTGGACTTTTTTTGCTACGAAAAACATGTTTCCCATTTATTTTAATGTCGGTTAAGAGAAAAAAAAAGAAAAGAAAAACACATGCTAATCCGTGACATTGACGTACGAAGACGGGTATAATGAGACTTTAAAAGTTTTTACTAAGAAGGATGTTTTATGAGTATATGACTTTGTCATTTTAATCTTTAAATAGCTTCCAAGTGTAGTTAATTTAATGAACATGAATATTGATGAGTTAAACATACTAAATTGACAAAAAAATTAAGAATTTATTTATGTAAGAAATTTGGCACAAGACATTATTTAAGGAAGAATTTGGTAGTTTACCCAAAAATAATTTTCAATCCAACATGAAGTTAATAATGATGATAATCTTTTTAATTGTGTTTTCCGGTCAATCTTAAGCTCGATGAAGACAACTTTTGTGGCAGTAGAAAGTCCTTGCCACCGTTCACGATCTAAACGTCGTGCGTTGCTAGTTTTGTGTTAATCATAACATTAGTGTAGACTTTCTCAATCACGAACGACAAGACCAACTTCTTGTTGCATGGTTACTCGCCTCTATGAATGTCTACATACTCACTAAGATCATGGTGGGTCTTGATATCAAGAAGATTGTAAACATACCCTTGTTGCTATTGGATCTCCTCTCACCATTGATGATCACATTGATGAGATTCTAGACGGGCTCTTAGAAGAATATGATGGTTTCATCACTTCTGTCACATCGCTTTGACCCCTATAGCGTCGAAGACATTGTTGCTTGCTCAAGAGGAACGTTTTGATAAGCATAGGCTTACTAATCAAACTCTCATGCAAGATAATCTTGCTTCATCTTCTAGGAATTCTAATACTCCTCAGCCCAAAAATAAGAATTGGTTTCAAAACATTGATGGTCGTTCTTCTTCATGCAACAATCCTCGTCAAAACTCTTACAACAAGAGGACCTCTGATTTCAAGCCTAGCGCCAAAGGTTCCTGGTCTTCATCTTTCGGTTCCAATATTTAATGTCAGATTCTCCACAACACAAGATGACAGATGGGGACTCCATATTTTCTGACCCTCTTTGGTACCTTAATAGTGGTGCCACACACCACATAACTCATGATAGCAATTCTTTCTCAAAATCACCTCGTACAATTACGTACTTATGCGGTAAAAATTGGTAATGGCTCAGGTATGACAATCACTCAAACTAGTATGACTTGTTTCATAGTTCTTCCATGCATATACCTCTTATTTAAAAAAAAAAACACTTAGTAGATGTCGGTTATGGTCCTGTCCGACGTCTATTGACGTCTGTGAATGCACTGACAAACGTCAAATTGTTTCCAGTGGCCACTTCAGGTTTTTTTGTGCTTAGCACCAGACAACGGCATTCAACGGTCATAGACAGCGGATGCCTTATATCCGACGTCTCATATGACGTCTGATGTATGTAGATCCGACGTTTAATATGACATCTGTGGGATAACATCCAACGTCTATTGATGTTCCTTGAAGGAACCGATGTCCCATTGACGTCTCTCAATATGATATCAGGAGAGATCAGATGTCAAAAACTCAAAATAACATACATTAAAAGCTTTTTTCTACAGTAGTGGTTCTAGTACAAGATTTTTTTAGTGTTTCTAGGTTTGCCAAGGATAATAATGGGTTTTTCTAATTTTTCCCTATCCATTGTTCTGTTAAAAAATGAGGAAACCGAGGAAATAATACTCCATGGAAAAGTTAAAGATGGCCTTTATGTTTTCGCTCCTTCCCAACCAACCATGCATGCTTCGGGTTATCAGACTAGTGTCATCAGTGTCCATGAGCATATACGAAAAAAATTCCTGCACAAGAAAAGAGAATAATATGTGATAAAGAAAGTAGACTTTTAAGGATTAAGAAAATTTTTAAAAGTAAAAAGAATGACATAGGAGGATGAAGATTATGCATGTTGTCTCTATATATTAGGTGCATTTTGTATGGGCATTGAAGAACTTCTTGAATGATTTGTTGTTTCTGAAACTCTATATGGTGAAGCAGTTACATAAGAATGAAAGTTGGAGTGACGTCTAAGTAATTTATAATGTGATCCTAAAACTATTTATAAAGATGATAGCTTAATTAAGGTAAGTATTAAAGAGAGAAACTTATTACTAAAGATAATTTAATTTTGAAAATTTAATTCTAAATATTCATTTTACTTAATCTTGATACCATTAATTATTATTTCTAAATCTACATTAAAATTGATTACTTGAAAATATGTATTTAATGATAAGGGAAATGTTAACAATATTTTAATCTTTAAAATCTAATTCCTAAAATTCAGTATACCTTACCTTGATATCATTTACTATAACTTGTGAATCTGATACACCATTAATTTAAGTGAAGAGGAAAATCTTTACATAATTTAATTTTGGAAATCTAATTTTAAATTTGATGACATTAATTGTTATTTGTAAATCTACGGTAAAAATAGATTAATTATAAAGATGATAATGAGAAGGCTAGAATTAGAGAGGAAATCTTTACCATTAAAAATAATTCAATTTTTGAAATATAGTTCTAAACACGTTAATTATTATGATTTATCTTTATAGGATTGAATAAACGAGCCATTAATTATTACGTTTGATATCCAAATCATTTGCATCATTATTTTATTTAATTATTACATTTTAATCAAATCCTAACTAACTATGAAAATACAAAGTAAAATGTAAAGAAAGAAGGTATTGATATAATCATAGGATAACTTCAATTTTTACCATTAAAGATGATAATGACAAAGGAAACTTAAAAAGTAATCTTTACCATTAAAGATAATTTAAATTTTAAAATTCCATTATCAATATCACTTTTATTTAATCTTGACGACATTAATTATTACTTGTAAATGTACTGTAAATATACATTGTTTATAATGATCATCACGACAAGGGAAGAGTCAAAGAGAACTATTAAAGATAATTCAATTTTTGAAATTCAATTTTAAATATTTCGTTTATCTGATTTTGGTGTCATTAATTATTACTATTTATGTTTTAGGATTGAATAGGAACCATCAATTATTACGTTTGCTATTCATATAATTTGGATTATTATTTTATTAATCATTACATTTCAATCAAATCCTAACAAATAATAAAAATATAAAGATAGAAAATATCCATATATATAGAGAGGATAAGTTTAATTAATTTTACATAATACATGATAATCTAATTACAAAACACAAAACCAAATAATTAATAATCCTTCATATCTCCTAGAAAATCTTTTAAATGATAGAATTATTTTAATCAAATTATCAATATAACTTAATTTTCATTATATTTCATTATATAATAATTTCACTGCCTTATTATTTTTTTTTACAAAATAAAACAATTATTAAAAAAATTGAAAATTCCGTGGGTGGTCTAGTTTGTTTTATAAAACTTTTAATTTTATTTGGATGTATATATCAAATTAACATACTGAATAGCAATTAAAACGAGATAATAATACTCTTTTACTGGTATACCTTGATCTATATACTTCAATCAATATAATTTTAAAAATATTTATTTTTAAATAATTGTTTGTTTAAGCTTAATATTGTTAATGAAATATTATTTTATAATTTATTATTTACCACTACCGAAAGCCAAATATTTGCAGTTTCATAAGTCCCGTATAATTCTATTTCAATTATTAAAAGAAAAAATTAATAGACTTTATAAGATTTAAGAAAGTAGTTTCTTGATGAAAATGATTAATAAAGACTTTTTGTTTCTTGTCAACTAATTTGATTAGAATTTTATTTAGTAAACGCAATCGAATCAATACCATTTAATGTATGATATATTAAGACAACAAGAAAAGAAAAAAATTTCAAGAAATACACCAATTCTTTATATTATGCACTTGGAAATAAGACATTAATGAAAAGTAAGAAAAAATATTAAGAATGTAATTTTTCATGGTTAACATTTAAAGAACAATATAACATGATAAATGTAAATAATTGTTCATGAAAATAACAAACAATGAGCTTTTCACTCTTACAACGATGTTAGGAATATGTATTACTTGATCGAGAACAAAATATGAATTCACTGAAATAATGAATTATGTAGTTTTAATTTTTCGTATCTATTCAATAGTCAATCCTTTTGATTTGCACATGGGACAAACATTTTTCTCATGTAACCATCTCTTTATACACTCTCCATGGTATTCATGTCCGCATTGAAGAATTCCAATCTCCTCTTTATTTTTATATTCATCCTGTGAAATCATGCACATGCATTCCAATTAATATGAGAAAGAAAAAAACATATTTTTAATATATCAATTTTTAATGAATAACCTCAATCTAGTACATAAAAAAAAGACAAATAAACTAGTACCTTATAAAATATAAAATATACATGTTCCTATATTTCATACCTGACATATTATGCAAATATCAGATTCCTGATCCCCCAAGTTCTCAGATAGTAGATAACTTTTTGTCTGCATATGTCTTGCAATAATATCTTCTGACAAACCCTTTTCCGAGTTGTCATTCATCCATTCACTTAACTCAAGAAGTTCCTATTGTCCAATTTCAAACCGTTAGCAATTTAAAGTTTTTCATAATCACTAAGATTTTAGTATGCATAGAAAAAAACATCAAACTATACATATATAGTATACTTGCCTCATATGACATGCCATCAATGTCCAAGCGCATATCACTATGAGGGTCACCTAATGAAGGAAATTCTTGCACATTATAAAGTGTCTCGTATGACATGTCATCAGTGTTCATGAGCATATACGAAAGGAAATTCCTGCATAAGAAAAGAGAATAATACGTGATAAAGAAAGTAGGCTTTTAAGGACTAAGAATTTTTAAAAGTAAAAAGAATGACATATTACACGAAATGCAGGAGGATGAAGATTATGCATGTTGTCTCTATTAGGTACATTTTGTATGGGCATTGAAGAACTTCTTGAATGATTTGTTGTTTCTGGAACTCTATATGGTGAAGCAGTTACGTAGGAATGAAAGTTGGAGTGACGTCTGATCTCTTGCACACGGTATTGTCGATGGAGAAATCTGTGGTGGTGTCTTCTTCTTCGGAGACCCATTCTTGTATTCTCTTCTAATGAGCTTACATTAGCACTAGGAGGTGGAGCTGTAGAAAATGATCATCCATTAATACACAAAATCAATAATTTAAAGAAAATAACATAAAATTACAAGACTCTTCAATCAAAACTGGTAGAATAATGTTGCACACATGAATACTTTATAAAAAAATCAAAATAGAACAAGTAGAGAAAGAAAGGTAGACATTTTACCTTGTACATAGGAGATTGGAAGATTTGGATACCAAACCAAGGCCGAATAATGACCCCAAACGAAATTGTTAGAGTAACTAGGTTGATGGTGAAGTCTATGGTGTTGTGTTATTCCATATATCATTCCATTTTCATCGACATCTACTAAGTAATTGGAATCAATAGTCATTCCTCTTATTACCATTGTGTGTATATTCTCAGACATGTTTCGCAATCGAATGTGATTAAGAAATTAACAAAGAAAGATAATGTTGAAGGCAAAAAATCCTTTTGGGGAGAGAAAGAAAATTTTAAGAAATGAGTAATTTATAATGTGATCCTAACACTATTTATAAAGATGATAGTTTAATTAAGTGTTAAAAGAGAAATTTATTACTAAAGATAATTTAATTTTGAAAATTTAATTCTAAATATTCATTTTACTTAATCTTGATACCATTAATTATTATTTCTAAATCTACATTAAAATTGATTACTTGAAAATATGTATTTAATGATAAGGGAAATATTAACAATATTTTAATCTTTAAAATCTAATTCCTAAATAATCAGTATACCTTACCTTGATATCATTTACTATAATTTGTGAATCTGTTACACCGTTAATTTAAGTGAAGAGGAAAATCTTTACATAATTTAATTTTGGAAATCTAATTTTAAATATTCAGTTTGTAATCTTGATGACATTAATTGTTATTTGTAAATCTACGATAAAAATAGATTAATTATAAAGATGATAATGAGAAGGCTAGAGTTAGAGAGGAAATCTTTACCATTAAAAATAAATAAATTTTTGAAATATAGTTCTAAACACGTATACTATTATGATTTATCTTTATAAGATTGAATAAAGAGCCATTAATTATTACGTTTGATATCCATAGCATAATTATTTTATTTAATCATTACATTTTAATCAAATCCTAACGAACTATTGAAATACAAAGTAAAAAAGAAAGAAGATTAAACATGATAATGACAAAGGAAACTGAAAAAGTAATCTCTACCATTAAAGATAATTTAAATTTTAAAATCTCATGATAAATATCACTTTATTTAATCTTGACAACATTAATTATTACTTGTAAATGTGTCGCAAATATACATTGCTTATAACGACAAGGGAAGAGTTAAAGAGAAACTATTAAAGATAATTCAATTTTTGAAATTTAATTTCAAATATTTAATTTATCTGATTTTGGTGTCATTAATTATTACTATTTATGTTTTAGGGTTGAATAGGAACCATCAATTATTGCGTTTGATATTCATATAATTTGGATTATTATTTTATTAATCATTACATTTCAATCAAACCCTAACAAATAATAAAAATATAAAGATAGAAAATATCCATATATATATATAGAGAGAGGATAAGTTTACTTATTTTTACATAATACATGATAATCTAATTACAAACACAAAACCAAAGAATTAATAATCCTTCATATCTCCTAGAAAATCTTTTAAATGATAGAATTATTTTAATCAAATTATCAATATAACTTAATTTTCATTATATAATAATTTCACTGCCTTATTATTTTTTTTTACAAAATAAAGCAATTATTAAAAAAATTGAAAATTCCGTGGGTGGTATAGTTTGTTTTATAAAACTTTTCATTTTATTTGGATGTATATATCAAATTAACATATTGAATAGCAATTAAAACGAGATAATAATACTCTTTTACTGGTATACCTTGATCTATATACTTCAATCAATATAATTTTAAAAAGATTTATTTTTAAATAATTGTTTGTTTAAGCTAATATTGTTAATGAAATATTATGTTATAATTTATTATTACCACTACCGAAAGCCACAAGTCCCGTATAATTCTATTTCAGTTATTAAAGGAAAAAATTAATAGACTTTATAAGATTTAAGAAAGTAGTTTCTTGATGAAAATGATTAATAATGACTTTTTGTTTCTTGGCAACTAATTTGATTATAATTTTATTTATTAAACGCAATCGAATTAATACCATTTAATGTATGATATATTCAGACAACAAGAAAAGCAAAAAAAATTTCAAGAAATAAACCAATTCTTTATATTATGCACTTGGAAATAAGACATTAATGAAAAGTAAGAAAAAATATTAAGAATATAATTTTTCATGGTTAACATTTAAAGAACAATATAACATGATAAATGTAATTAATTGTTCATGAAAATAGCAAACAATGAGTTTTTCACTCTTACAACGATGTTAGGAATATGTATTACTTGATTGAGAACAAAATATGAATTCACTGAAATAATGAATTATGTAGTTTTAATTTTTCGTATCTATTTAATAGTCAATCCTTTTGATTTGCATATGGGACAAACATTTTTCTCATTTAACTATCTCTTTATACACTCTGCATGGTATTCATGTCTACATTGAAGAATTTCAATCTCATCTTTATTTTTATATTCGTCGTGTGAAATCATGCACATGTATTCCAATTAATATGAGAAAGAAAAAAACATATTTTTAATATATTAAATTTTAATGAATAACCTCAATTTAGTACATAAAAAAGACAAATAAACTAGTACCTTATAAAATATAAAATATACATGTTGCTATATTTCATATCTGACATATTATGCAAATATCAGATTCCTGATCCCCCAAGTTCTCAGGTAGTAGATAACTTTTTTTCTGCACATGTCTTGCAATAATGTCTTCTGACAAACCCTTTTCCAAGTTGTCATTGATCCATTCACTTAACTCAAAAAGCTCCTATTGTCCAATTTCAAACCGTTAACCATTTAAAGTTTTTCATAATCACTAAGATTTTAGTATGCATAGAAAAAAACATCAGACTATATATATATATAACATGTTATCAATGTCCAAACACATATCACTATGAGAGTCACCTAACGAAGAAAATTCCTACATATTATAAAGTGTCTCTTTAAACTATGACATGCACAACTGGGTCATGATGCTTTTAAAACTACTCATTTTATGCATTCTTGTATGTTTGGTGCAAACAACATTCTTTTTTCTATGATACCTATATAAGGTTCATCAGTTACCTTTTTGTGTCTCAAACTTTATACACTAAACCTCTTGAACTAGTGTTTGTTGATATATGAGAATCATCTCTTGTTCCTTCCTCAAACGGTGCTCCCTATCACATTTCATTTCTTGATAGCTTTAAATCATTTTTTCACTACTTATCGGATTAAACATCATCTCACATGTCCACACACACACACAAGCAAAATGGTGCAATGAGCGTAAACAAAGACATGCTGTTGATTGCTGGAGCTTCTTTACCCTTGAAATTTTGGGATGAAGCCTTTTTAACTTTTGCATATTGTTAATGTGTTACCCACTCCGGTGCTTCAGAATGTCTATTTTTGGGATATAAAACCTAGCCTTAAGATTGAAAACATTTCTTCTATGCTTCTCTGATATTTAATATTTTGTATAAACTAACTTATGATGAAGTAATTTTTTTTCTTTTTTTTCCTTATTTTTTCAATCCTGAAAAAAAAAAACCTTGAAGAGAACATTTTCAAAACAAACATTTATAAAATTTTAGTTGAGTTATATTTAAGATTGTGTTGCAATAATTTATATTCTAAGTTTTTCTTTTCATCTACCACCATCTTTCTAATGCTAAAGTTATTAGATAGATGAAAAGAAATTAAGGAACATGATTATTGTTTGCAGTGTGTGTGGATATCTTGCATAAAACTTCATTGCAGCTCAATTTATTGAATTAGAGGCCAATCGTCTAATTAGCTAAATATTATTTAAAATTCAAGTACTTTTTTTAAGTTATAATTTATTTTTTATTTTCTTATTCTTTCTTAGTTAGTGGATGCTTCTTACTAAAGAAAAAACCTTAATGCTTTGTTAGCTTACTGGCGGTTTGTTGTTGAGAATGATAGCAAGAGAATGAATTGTAGATAAACTCGTGTTTGGATTTGCGAATTTGAGGACGAGAGAAGGAGAGGATTGTCGGGATTATGAGGTTTTGAATCTCGCTTTAACTTGATGATAATAATGTGCAAAGATAATTATGCCCTCATTGTGTGGAATCTGCGAAGTTCCATGGTGGTGAAGGAAGGAAGTTGATGCGTGGTGAAGGAAGAGACCAGCAAGAGTTGTGGAATCGATTCTATATATATATATATATATATATATATATATATATATATATATATATATATGTGGAAATGAGTTATGTTGAAGCTGAAACCGGTTCTGAGTATCAATGGAAGTTGGAATCGATTCTAATATGCATGAAATTGGTTATGATATTCGTGGAACCGGTTTTACTGTGCTTGACCGCCTTCTTTGTATTGCGAGACATCTATTGAAGACATGATGCCATTATCGGCGTGAGGAACTGATGAAGGATGCCATAGGTGAGGAAGCCGTAGTTGGTGGTTCATGGAGGTGGTGGAGCCGACGTGGTGGTTCGTGAAGGTGGACATGTTTTGGTATAGGTTGATTTGCTCTTATTTTCCCCAACCTACTGTCGTGGTGTTGTGTGCCTGGGACGGTGGTACATACTCGATTTCATTGATCAACAGAAATTATATTTCAGAGTTAATGAACTCTTTCAGCTTCTTCATCCCTTTTCTCTCAAAAGTTAATAAATAATTTTTTAATTTCATTCATTAAAATATTTCTATAAAATAAATTTAACTTATCTAAATATAATTTTATATTTCTTTTAATATTAAAAATAATTTCTTAATTTTTTTGTTTATTATTTTTTTAAAAAATTTATTTTCTAATTTCACAATTTTTTTTTAATATTATTTTCAAATTTCACAATTTTTTTTCAAATTTCACAATTTCTTCATCCCTTTTAATATTATTTTCAAATTTCACAATTTTTTTTTAAATTTATTTATTTTCACTTTCAAATTTTATCAGAAAAACAATACAGACATTATTTTCAATTCCACTTAAATTTATCTATTTATTCTTCATTAAATTTATCTTCACAAAGTGAACACATATCCTTTAGTAATGTTTTTTTCTAAATTATATGTATCTATAACAATTGATATGATTATTCACTTTTTGTTATTTTATTATATAGTTCTAGTTATACTAGCGTTAAGAACATATCTTTAATTGTTTTTTTTTTTCTAATTTTGTATTTGTCCTTTAAATCGAGTGCATTGTTTTTTATTTAATCTCTTTGTAACGAGGATTTGAATGAAACATTTGCACAATCTTTTAAAATTTCATTTGATGAAAAATAGTTATGAAAGGTTTATTAGAGAAAAAAAAAACTTTACAAAAAAACTTATCCAACAAAATAAAACTTTTTTATTTTTATTCAAAATAAACTTTGGCTAATGGCAATTGACATCTGATGAACTTCTAGGGAATGAAAGATAAGCACATCGTCTTCTTCATCCATCGTTAATAGCGTTGTCGTTGGGGTTTAGGGTTTCCAGATTTCAGATTTCCGATTTCCGATTTCCGTTCATTTCTTCACTGCTTCATACCTTTCTCCTTCAATATTCTATTCATAATTCTCTATTTCCATTCCTACAAGTAATTCCTGAATCATTTTGTTGCGCTAATTCGTACTCGGTTTGTTTCGTAACGTAGATTTCTCTTACTTTCTATTTATGATTTGTTTATCTGAAACCCTTCGAAGCACCGAGGTCGGTGTCGCTGACATTTTGATTTGTTGCATTCTAAAATTCATTTAGTTATATGACAATTTGTATGCTGGATGAAGACATTCAACTTCCGAAATTGAACGGTCAATGTGCTATACATTACTTAACGAATTTTGTTGAAGATTGATTGTGGGTCACTCCTTGTTTTTGTTGTGTTTATTTATCTCCTTGATTTCCTTGTTTTGTTTTTGGCAATAGGTTCTGTCAGTAGATAATTTGGTGGTTAAAGGCTTATGGCTTTTGTTGCTCATCAACAGCAGGTACTTACGTATCAAATTGACCTCCTATAGGATTGTTTTTTACGGCCAGCTTTTACTGATCGCTGTCATCAAGATTTTAGCTTTCTATGGATAAAAGTGAAGCCAATAGTAATATCAATGACAATGGGACTAGTTTATCGTTGTCAAAGGTTGCTGACCTTTGTTTACATGATTACATGCTGATTAAAGGGTTAAACCTTTAGGATAAAGGGTTACATATGATTTTCGTCACTTAACTTTTGGTAAAAATTGGAATTAGTTGTTATTCAAAACTTTGGTCCAATTTAATTCCCAATTTTAGAAATGCGTAAATTTAATCTTTTTAATCAAATTTTGTTAAGTTTATTTTACATATAAAACGTTAGAAACATTGAAGCAAAAATGTGTTAAATATATAAATAACTTAAATGTTATCATGAAACGAGCTTAAAATATCAAATGAACTTAACAAAATTTGGTTGAAATGATTAAATCTACATATTTCTAAAATTGGAGGACTAAATTGGACCAAAGTTTTGAAAAATGACTAATTTCAATTTTCACTAAAAGTTAAGGGACTAAAAACATATTTAATCTTAGAATAAATTTATATTGTTATGATGATCTCAAAGTTGATTAACAATGCTATTTTTATTTTGTATAGTCAGAAGAGTAGTATACTGTCCCAATGATATTTTCTTGTGACAACACTTGAACTGTTGCATTAAATTTAGTAATTTGAACATCGGAGAGTTGTCAACATTTATTAGTTATCCTTAAGGTTGAATTTTATCTGAAGATGAAGCTATGCGGAACATCTCTATTTCTCTCTCAAATTGTTCTGTGATTTTAGAGGTCTGTTGGTATTCTTTGGTAAACATGGTTTCAAAATTTCCAAAGCTTTGTTTGCTGAGAAGAAATCTACTTCAATTTTGCCTAAATTTTTTTTCTTGGTCAATACAAACACATTAAGTTCAATATGCTTTTCGTACAGCGTAAGTGGTGTTCTGTTTTTACAGTTCAAATTTTCCTTGTTAAGATTTCAAATATATATACAAATATGAATAATTTGTTTCTCTTTCCTCAGGGCTTGTTTGTGGCATTTTCCTCAAGGAAGTTGTTATGGAGCAAAAGGCTGAAGCTGAAGCAATGTTTATCAAAATGTCACTTGATTGGAAGAGCTGATTGGCATTGCAGACTAAGGTGGAGAGTTTGTTGTGCCACTGTGATGAAAATTTTGGTCTCTCATATAGGTCACTGTTTTTTATTACTTAAAATGCGTGGAACATATTTACATAATGATAGAAGTATCTTAGAATATATCATATGAGGTGGATATGTAACAAGATTTAATCAAGTCAATTTGACATTCTACTTTTAGGAGCCTCCTTGAAAAAGAGTTAAAAAGCTTTCGAGTCATGATTGATTAGTTATATTTATATTGTTTTAAACATGATAACATTGCCATCTGCCCATAGTTTTGTACACAGAATTTGAGGTTGATACTATGAAACGAAATACTATTTGGGGAGGGAGAGACTGATTATTGCATGTGCATAATTTTTGCAATAATGATTTATTTAACTGCTTACATGTTTTCACTTTCTGGTTGTAATACCAAATTTTCAGTTAGATGTCCTAGGATTTTTTTACATACTGGTTAGAAAATTTCAGCAAAATACCTGCATTAAAATGCAGATAAAGGATTTCTTGTTTCCAGTGTAGGGCCTCCTCACATTTGCGGAACCAAGCTCAGACCTTTGAAGATTTCAAGCTTCAAAGGCAGTGCCAAAGGTGATGATTCAGTAACCAGTGCTAATGGGTCGAAGGTTCCCAACCCCAAAACCTCCGTTAGACTGGATAAGAGAGGCGAAATGAAATCAGAATCTCCAAAGGCAAACAATGTTCCACTCTCTTGTGCTTCTGAAGCAAATGAGAACCTTGCAGTATCATCTGGTATTCATAAACTTCTCCAAAAATGGCTTACAATGTTACAAACACTACCACAAAATCAAGGGGAGCAGGAAATCTTGGGAGAACCACCTCCGGATGTCTTACCAAATTCTTTACAAGGGACGCAAAAGACCATAAAAGGTCAGAGTTTGAAGGCAGCATGGTCGTATTTTCTAGCCCAGGATGCAACAATAAAGGTTCCTTTCTTAATATTGTAAGTATGACAGTTTTTCCATCCCTGCTCTTAAAAGTTTTTTGCCTCTCCCTACACCACGTTTTTGCCTCTCCCTACACCACGTTTTTGCCTCTCCCTACAGCATGGTCGTATCATATGCATTTCTGTTAGGTGATTACATGTTTAATTTAATGAGGTGTCTACTTGGACTTTTAGTTTGAAACAAATTCTAGGTTATAAGAATTTATAGAGAAAGGGAAACTGGGTGGTGCTGACTCCCGAAGTCGATTTAGGAAGCATTGCCTTGATAGTAATTTGAAGCACAGAAAGCTTGCTTAAAAAAGGAAGTGCTGTTTTACTTTTTTTTCTGAGAGAGGCTCATGGAACACTCGGAAGTCTGACATAACAAAACTGCAAAAAAACAATTTACTTTTAGACAGATTATTTGAATGCGAAGAGAGTACATCTATTCAGGCACCTACATTTTCTTCCTTAATATATATATATATATTCAGCGTATTTAACTGGCAATGTCAACAGTTTGCAGTGCACAATAATGCTTGATGATGCTCATCTTCTGATTCCATATTTCTGTGCAGTGTTCCTTTCTACCTGGCCGTTAATGTAGTTTATGGGGCAGAGGTGTCGAAGGAGTTAACTCCTTTATGGGTTTTGGGGCCACTCATTGTGGCTCTCTACATCATGTTGTGGCGGTGGCTATGTGCACTCTATGTCTTCAGCTTCAAGCAGACCATCAAAGTAATTAAGAATTCGCCCTCGTACTTCATGTTGGCCTACAGCTATGTCTTTTGTGGCAAGCTCAAAGAAGACATCCAGGCTCATATTTTGCAGCCTATATTGAGCATAACAAATACTGATTATAAACAGCTGGGTAGAAAAAAGTTGAAAGAATTGTCAGAATGGATAGTAGAGAAGTATCTTGATTTTGTGGAATCAATATGGCCCTACTATTGTCGGACAATCAGATTTTTGAAGAGGGCTAATCTTATTTAAAGTTAGTGGGTGAGGTGAGGGAAGTTGGTTGTGATTTCAAGTGAGAGCTGGCCAATCCCTTTTTATACCGGGGTCTTGGTGTTTTGAGTGGAGCGAGACTTAGGTTGTGTATTAGGTTAGGTTGTACCTGTATCTATGCTTGAATTGAGTACGTGGTTATTTATTAGATTGCTTCTGTTCGTAATTGCTCATTGGCGGGTTCTTTTTAAACCTTAACACCCCACCATTGTTTTCTTGTGCGAGTTGTATAATGTAGTTTCCTTTCCAAGATGGATACTAGAACAAGGAGTCTTAATTTAAGAATAGTTTTCACAATAATTGATTTTAAAATTATTGAACTTTTATTTTAAATTTATCATTTAAAAATTAATGTTGAAACATACTTCATTTTTTTTCTCTCAATATTTACAGGAGTCTCATTTTTAAAATAGAAAAATAATTAAGTTGAAAACAATAATTTTTTTATGAAAGATCAAACCTGGCTAAATAATAAATGGAGTCCTAAAATGTGTATGATGGTGTTGGTTGTTTGATTCCTGAAAGAATTTTCGTATTAGTTCTTCTGTTGAAAAGTTAGTCCATCCTTGTGCTAAGTGATTACATTTTCTATCCCCTTATTTTCATTAATATGAACCTTTAGACCTCTGTTTTCTCAATACCACAATTCCATTTTGCTTGAGTAGTTATAGAAAATCATAGGATCTAGCTACATTGAAATTTAGAATATTTGTTGTTTATTACTTTTATATTTTAGTATATATTAATTGAAAGTCATTTAAAATTTTAAACTTAACTAAGTTTCAAATTTATTATAAATTTGAAAACTTTCAATTAAATTTTTATATTTTATTGAATACTTTAAAAATTATATTTTTTTAATTGAGTTTCTGACAAATTTTCTTTTGTTAATTGAGTAATGTAACGGTTAAACTAATGAAATTGTTATCTTGTTCAGTCATCTTAATTAGTTATCGTTACATATAATTTTATAATTTTGTTGTGTCTTATTTGTTTTTAATTTTCAATTCAATCAACTTTTTAGATGATTTGAAGTTTAAATTAATTTTATTCTCATTAAAATAAATTTTATACTTTTAAGCGAAATTTTGTATATTTAATTCTTAATAGTAGTCTTATAAGTAAAATATGTCAATTTTAATTATGTGTACGTAAATTTGCTTTTCAAATGACCTCAAATATTGGACTTGGCAAGAAATTGCATGAATTCAGTTTTTGATATCAATTCATTACGTTGATCTCATGTTATGATACGTACAATTCTAACCAAGAGCAAGTCAGATGATTGATAAATAGAATGTGTCTGCAATGTATTCGATACAGAAATTACCCTTTCATAAACATTAAAATGTTATTTAATGAAAAGTGAGAGATTAACATGCTACGAAAGTTATTTCCAACACAAAATATATAATACTTGTATTCCTCAATATAAATTACAAATTTTATAGTGTTTAATGTAGTTTTTGGCATGGTGCTTTCAATTCAATCTTGGGAACTTATAAGTAAAAATAGTCCTTGAAAGTTTTTCCTACTGTATGGTCACTCAATTAGTCAAGAATAGAAAGATCGATTGTTCAGCAAGAAAATATCAACCAGTTTAAAAATTATTCTAAATAATTAGTCATTAATGGATAGTTAATGAGAATAATAATAATTGATTGACAATTAACAAGAATAAAGTCATTTATTGGTAATTAATGAGTCAGACATAATGATAAATTCATTATAATATTTATAAATATATGTAAAGGCAAATAATTTGAATTAACTATAATTACTAATCTTTATTACAAGATTATTCCGCAAAGTCACTTACTTGAGCATCAGAGTGTCTTCCATGGTTAATACTGAGCATTTCTTTGTCCTCTTTCACAATCTATGGTCACACAACATTGAGCATCTCTTGCTCTCCACCTCTCATGATTCATCTGGCTATCTGCCACTTGCTAGGGCTACTTATCAGGGCTTCACCTTACCGTGGAGGGACGCACTCGTCTAAGCCCGGTCACCAAACTTGAACCATGGGCTTTGATACCATTTATAGGGATGTTCACCACATACTCACACATAGATCTCCATAATAGTAAGATATCACTAGTGCAAAAAAGGTTTTTTATACCTCCTAAAAAAGGTTTTTTATACCTATTTTCAAGCAGGTATATAAGCAAGGGGTATAGAAAGTTTTCAATTCTTTATATCTACTCTTAAACCGGTGTAAAAAAGTTTACTTTTATACTTGCTTTATTTATAATAGGTATAAAAATCTAATATTTACACTTGATACTCTGGTAGAGGAACTTTTTTTTTATAACTTCTAGTGTTAGAATAGGTATAAAAGAATCTCACTTTTATACTTGCTAATACTATAACCGGTGTGAAAGAACAAAACTTTTTATACCTGATATGGATTTAGATGGTGTAAAAAGTGACTTTTTTTTAAAATAACTGATTTGTATGTACTACTATCCATATCCAGACTTGCATAAAATTGAATCCAAGAATACAATTTAAATAATCAATAACAAGTAAAATAATCAATGTTGTTTCTATTAACACATCAAAATGTATTATTTACCTAACAAAGTCCTAAATATATTTACCTAACAAAATTACTTAACATAGTTACACATAAAATAATTCCTAAACTCAAAATGTAATATTGAAACATTTAATCATTTACAAATGATTAAAAAAAATGCAACCCAGTGCTTCCAAACATCCTTTATGACATGTTGCTTCATTGGAGATCTATCATCAAATATCTACACAATGAAGAGTCAAGTTATAATATTAATTCCTTATTCCTTAATATCGTAGTTATAAAATGTACACAACAAATAAATGTACTACATAATGCTAGAGTAGTAACTCAGCTCGTAATGCTCAATGTATCCACACTGTCTAAGGTCAATCAATCTAAATGCAACTGTCAAAAAGAAAAAACGGCACAATCAAGCTCAATGTACATAACCAAAAAAAGCATAACAGACAACTAACGTTTGATTTATGTAATAAACAAACGTTTGATTTATGTAATAAACAAATGATGTCCTACATTCAATCACAGATGGTAATTTATGAGTTGAGAGAGAGAAAAAAAGGACAAAATATATAATATGCAGATCTAGTTGAATAGATAACAATTTTAGAAGAAGCTTACCAAAACCAAAAACCAAAATACAAGTATTTAGGTCTAAGACATAAATTAAGTTCAGTCAACATGTGTTACTCTTGCAAAGATCGCAAGTGCAAAATACTGCTATGCAGAACATTCAGTCACCAAGGTCATGTCTTTATACCAATACAGTAACTCATGTCTTTATACTGCTATGCATTTGGCCTAAAAAATATGGCTCGATATGAAGATAACATTAAAGGTGATGCACTACGTGATTTCATTGGCTGCAAGAAAAAAGAAATAAGGTTAATGGATAGAGGTTCATACATGTGGAATGACAATCACTTGATAATTGATTGCGCTCACAAGAATTTCCAAAACAAACTTTTACTTTGAAAGAAAACAAACCCGTAACTTTTTCAAAATAAGAAAACCCCTCCCCTGAAACGTAACCCCAAGTTAATATACATATATATAACTATATTAAATATATATATATATAAACTTACGTCACCTTCTTTTTTATATATATATATATATATATATATATATATTAATATAATATAATACTTAAGTACATTAACCTCTGCACCTAATTCAATTAAGATCTCTGCTTTTCTTCACAATTAGAGACACCACAAATATACTTTTGACCCTTTTTTAATAAAAGAATAAAGCTTCCAATCTTCTTTACTTCAAAAGCTCTTGGACGTGTCTTCTCTCCTCCATGCAAAACATGAATTTTATTATTGCACGAAACTCGAGTCTATTCTATCCACTTTCTTCCTCTACCCAATTACTTCCTCCTTCCCTTTAACAAAACAAAATATCAAAGCTCTCCCTTACTCACACAGAACCACCCTTGCTGAGATTCTAACACACAAGGTTCTTTCATCTCAATCCCAACCAGCCTCTTTTTCTTTAACTACCAACCCATACACCTTCTCCCATGTTCTAATCACTCTTCATTTAACTACCAGAAGCTAAAACTCACCACTAACTACTCTCCCCAATAAAATTGAAGACACCTCTACCTTTCACCGTTCCGAAAACCCCACTCTTGTACCCCAGAGTTCACCAAGCCACCACATATCTTCCCCTATTCCTTTCTTCTTAAACTTCCAATACCCGTTACTCTATCCTAACCCTCCCTTTCTCCTTTCTCACACCACCCTCACACTCAAACATTCAGAACCATTACTCTCCTACCCAAACATCACTCCCAGATACCTTCCCTCATTCATGTATTCTCTCTTCCCCCATTCCACTACAGAATCCCATGGACATCCCCACGGAAGGCAGATGGCCACTTGTTCAAAGAACTCAATTTAACTTTTATTTTCATCTTCGTCTACTAAGCTGGTGGATATGTTTCACAAACACCAAAATCATAAGATATATATCTCTCTAGTCAAATCAATGAAGTAATAGAAAAATAAAAAATTTAGTGTACCCAAATAACCGTAAGGTGCAGGCTATGAGATAATGGTATGGCCGTAGAGCAGTTATAGTATAATGCAAAGCCATGCTAGTTAATGACAACAGAGAATATGATGATTTTGTCTAAAACCTTCAATAGAAATTGCACCTAATATACTATAAACTACTAAAATCCTGAACACGAAACCACACAATTGATCCAGACCGAAGTATGAAACAAAAAGAAATGGACGTTATCTGATTGTAACACTCACTGCATTATGTTCCAAAGGGAAGCACCTCGAGGTACAAATCAAGGATGTCACTGTTCACAGAGTCGTTCACAAAACGTGAAAGCGCTGTAACTGCAAAAGTACCACAGGCATCTTGTCTCGTACCCTCACCATCATTATCTAAAATTCAACAAATTCGAGATATTAGCTCTAATTTTAACGATCTTCCGTGCAATCATAAATCTTGAAATTGTAAGCATTTTTCACCTCAGTATCAGACTTCATAAAACTATCCCTTCAGTGACTGATATAAATAAAATTCAGTAATGTGCAGAAAACTCAATTAAATAGTGCTTAGAAACTGTGAGAATCAGTTACCTCGGAGACGATCTGGCACGCTCGGAATCTGGTTGTTTTGCTGGATGTCGTAGCGGCAGCTAGGAGGAACTTGAGGAAGCAGTCGATGAACTCGTCGGAGGCGGAGGCAGCAAGGGCAGAGACGAAGGAGACGACGCGTTCAACAGAGGCAAGGTGCCTCTGGAAATCAAAGAGAGGAGTTAGGGTTCTGGAGAAGGCGGAAAAGAAGACCGAAGAAGAGGATTTGGCTCGGAGGAGTGACAGTTCCTTGAGCTTTCGGTTGTGAGTGGCGTATGATGTTCGAGCCTCATCGAGAAGGGCCGCAATTTCAGCATCAATCGCTTCTAGATGAGTCGCGGAACCCTAATATCCCAAATATAGCAAAAGAGAGAAGTCGCGGTCCAATGTCACGAGCATTTTCACGATTGATTTGGCGATTTAGAAGAAAGGAGAAGTGGAGTGTGAAAGTGAAGACGTGGGAGAGGAAGTGAAGACGCGGGAGAGAAGTGGAAGTGAAGAGCGGCACAATATTAAATATTCCATACCGGTTTAAAATTGTACCGGTTTTAAAATTGTAGTGGGTATAAAAAATGAAATTTTATACCTATTTTTATTCTAACGGTGTAGAAGTATTTTTTATAGTGATTTTCAGTGTAATCGGTGTAAAAGAATTTATTTTATTTACGATATTGTCATTACATCATTTTTTATACCTGATAAAATTTGAACCGGTATAAATAATAGCTATAAAAAGCCTATTTTATATTAGTGTATTGTCCATTTTGAACTAAGCCCTCACGGATTACTTTTGGTACCACTCCAGAAAAGAAAGAGAATAGCCTAACCTGGATGATGGAGAATAGCCTAACCTGGATGATGGAGCAAGTCTTCTGCAGGTATCTTCCCCCACAGTTAGGACAAAGAAAAGAGAGAAAATAAAGTAACCTGAATGATGGAGCAAACAACTTTAAATGCTTTGAGTTAAACCTCAATCCTACCAAAACAATAATCATAACACAAACATAAGAGCAAGTTTTTAGTTGGATTTTAAATTATTCATCAATCAATTTCTATAAATTAAACTCAACCCAATCTAATTAGATTGAATAGATCGAATTAAATAATTGAATAATTTGTCTTAATAAAAATGAAAAGCAACAACAAAATAAAAAATAATAACGTCATTAAATTTGTTCTCACTATTTTAATGTATTTTTATTGAAATATATGTTTTTTTTTGCTAATAAAGTTTTATCATAATTTATATAAATTTATTTTTTTGTGTTAAATTATTTTAAAATTTTATTTTATAAATGATTTTTTAAATATATTGAACCTTATTCTATCACGTGAATTAAATATTATATAAATGTCTTAATTAATTTCTCCCTATCCAAATAATTTCATTTTTCTAGTATAATGAGCAATAAATTCTTATCCTTCTCTCGATCAAACGAAATTCTTCCTTGAATTGAACAAAAATATTTAATGTCTTTTATATGCTATGGATGTTAACACTCTATACCACATGCTAATTTTATTAATCAATCAATATAACTTATATTGATGACAAATGCTAATTTTGTCCTTAAGAAACAAATTAAGGAATTGAAAATGAGTTTTTTTTCTTAATTGATTATGCCTAACAATGCCTATTTATTAACTTATGATTTCCAAAAAGGAAAATCTTTTTCATTATTTAAGGGATGTGCTGATTGGATGGCAAGACCCTGTATTTGAACATAACACTAATAAATGTCACAATAAATTATGGATATAAAGATGAATTAACAAGTAATACAATTAAAAGTGAATCCTCATTTTCTATAATTATGAAAAATGGTTTCATTTATTATTGATATAGAAAATTAAGAAGAACTATTACTCTGATATTTTACACTATTATAACACCTTAATTTATAAAAAAATGTAAAATATATTTCAATCTCAAAAGTTTAATTAAAAGTTAATAATTTTTGTTTTCACAAATCCAAACAAAGGTTAATAAGATTACAAGATGTTTTAATTTATGAATAAGTAGAAATAAAATTTATTTGTCCTCAACAATAAGAATAGTTTTTTTTTGTTATAATTTATTATAAATTTATTAAAAATATTAGTTTTATTATCATTTAAAAGTAATATCCAAACATACTTTTCTAAATTTACATACAAGAGTTTTCAAAATGGGAAAACATAAGACATTTTGAATAATATAAACGTAGGAAATGTGTTACCTTGGAATTAGATAGTATTGAAAATATGATTGAAATGTAATTAAAATTAAATAAAATATACATTGAAAAAGAAGTAAAAAATTCATTAAATAAAAAACGGAAAGACTTGCGGAGGAAGTAACATTTGCAAAGACTAGTACCACTATTTAAATGAAGTTCCCTGATATTTGAAACAAATCAAATTCTAACAGCAGCAAACCTTCTCGCAAACCCTCTCCTCTCAGTAATGGCCACTACAATCACTTCCTTCTTGACTTCTTCTCCCTCTTCTTTCCAACACAACACAAATCTCAAGGTACCTAACTTTCTCTGTCATTTTTCAGCAATGTTTAGTTTTCACTGTTTCAAGAATAAAGATTAAGCCATAAAGATTCAAGAAGAAAGATTAAGCGATAAAAAATCCAAGAATGTCCATAGAAACTTTATTTTCCCAAAATTGGCTAGTAATAATATGTAAACCGAATTTTGTTGCTAAATGTATTAATATATTTTTCTTTTTCTTTGAGAGTAAAGTCTGTAAGTATGGCACCATCTACTACTGTTTCTATAGAAGTGTTGTTTTGTTTGTTCTTCCTCTTACATTGTTTCGTTTCCTTGCATATTCAGTTGAGGTTATCGCGAAGAGACGCTCACCTGACAATATATGATAAAGGTAGCTTGGTTGCTTGTTTGGTGGGCTTATTTGTGAATTTTCTGTTTTTTATTATTTTCTGACTTAACAACATTTTAATAATTCTTCATTGTTTGAAGAAATAATGATTTTTATATGATTAGTTCCAATTGGATTTTGTAAATAATTTGGCCATGGAAGTTTGGTTTCTTCTGATTTTTGGAGGTGACCGCTGTTAACACTCTTTTGTTTGTGATGGTTAGACAAATCCTGTCAGTATATACACGGAGTACCACCAAAGTTGAGAGGAAGGTACCAGAAACAGCATGCTGTTGCTGGTTCTGGGAATCAGCCACATATCAGTGGGCGTGAAAAATCTGTTTTGGTGCCAGAAAAGCATGATTCTATTTCTGAAAACACCTTTCTTGTTAACAAATCATGTTTTCATTTACCCCAAAATGGTGGAAAGCCAGGACTAGTCCGATTTTGTGACCTTAACAGAGAGAACGAAGTCATTTCATCAAATTCAGAGAAGACTCAGAACAGCGCATCATGGATTTTGGGCCCTGCTATCTTAGTTGCTTCTTTCATTTTTCCTCCAATCGTTTTGCCTGAAGTAATGCTTAACATTTTTGGACACTGGCCATCAAAAGGTGAGTAACTAACTTTTCTTTAAAAGAAATTCTACTGTGATGTGTTACTTTTCATGCAATGTATACGATTTAGCATATGCAATGTGTAGTGTATTTCTTGCATTCATGTGCTGTTCAAAGTAAAATGTTCCTGATGAATGTAAAATTTGCCTGTCAGAATTTTTTACTGGGGTGGGGTAAGGAACTGGTACTGTTAAACCTTCTGGATATTCATATCTGGGGTATGAGCCTTGTTAATAGAGTGACTTGGAACCCGTTATTCTTTCATGATTAGGACAAAACAGTTTGAAAGAATCTTCGAACAATTTGACAGAAATGAAAAATTAAAGTGAAAGAATATTTTACTTTCTTGAAAATGAAATTCCCAATTATAATTCATATGAATTCCATAGGTTTATAATTGTTTTGTTTAATATTTATCCAAACGTAATATTGTTTGAATAATCAACTTGCAAACATTATTAAGTGTACTAATTTATATATAGTATATAATATATATATATATATATTTTGTTTGACTTTGCTAGTTTATTAATAGTTTTAAAACTGTTCAAACCGACAAACAAATAAAGTTCAAACTCGTACATGTAAAATTTGAAATGAGGTTATGCTTGATTGGATAATTTTTTCATATAAATAAAATATGAAGAAAAAAATAAACGAGTTTGTAGAATTTTTCTTATTTTATTTCTTAAAAAGGTGATTTTTAACTAATGTATAAGTTAGTTTTCATTTAAAAAAGATTTCTTTTATTTTTGTTTCTTATTTTTTCTACAAGTGTTTTAGAGAACATTACCAAATATTGACTTATCCTAGTTCCAATGTTGGCAGCTTTGGGTTGAATATCCACAAACACTGGAGTGTGTCATTATTTTCTTCTACTGTTGCTATTTTATTATCCTTTCTTTGTTACTTTTTTAATTTAGTGCTTAACTCTAAACTTCCTTGATTCTTCGTCTCCAGTTTTCCACCTATTATTGTTCACAGAAGCAACTTTCTACAGTGGAGTTGCCGTTTTTCTTCTTCTACTTGACTCTTTAACGAGACGCAGACAACCAAATCATTCTGCAAAAAGAAGTGTTACTTTGACCCCGGGATATCAAATCTCTTCCGTTGTTACCGTGTTGCTTAGTACAACAATTCCAATAGCCACAATGATTTTGTCATGGGAATGGGCTTTCCCTCTCGTCCCCACGACTTTTGTTCCACACCTGGTTGGTATAGTTGTTCAATTCACATTTGAGCAGATAGCAAGATATTGGAACTCACCATCATGGGCTGCTATTTCAATGATCTTTCATGTAAGAGCAATCCAATACCCTCTTGAATAACCGCTTCCTGCGTTTCTTATAGTAGAATTCTTTCAGTTTGTTAAAGTTTAAATTACCCCAGTCCTCTCTTTCAAATACTCTTATTCTTTCTTCTAGATTGGTGATTCATAGTATCACACTCATAAATTATTTAATGCGCAGGCATATAGATTTCACCAAATTCATCGTGCTGGAAATCTGCTAACGTATATCTCATTTAGAGAAGGAACATCTGAGATTGTCAATAATTTGGGAATACTTTCAAATGTCCTTTACCTGCTTCTTGTGATGTGCGTTTGGTCTTTCTCAAGCTTCCTGATGAGATTGCTTCTGGAACTAAACAGTGATGCCAAGTTGATCTAAGGTTTGTTAATATCATTTCACAGCTGAAAACAGCTCAACTCATCTTTGGGTGGAATCTTTCTAGAAAAAGAAAATGAAGGGATATCTTAAGTAGTTCTATTTCCGCGAGCATACAAGTTATAACCCTTACAACTAGTTACATATTTCCTCTGTGTATACTTGCATGTTGGAACCCTTCGTTTAAGTAGAGAATTGAAAACTTCCCGGATTCACAAGTTTAAAGTTTATTGTAGAGTGACCGTATTTTTTTAGTTAGAAGCAGTACGATGAAAAAAAAAATTAGGCATACATTTAACAAATACATATACAAATAGTATGCTCAACAGACAATAGATAATATAATGAGGACCTAATTTTTAATGCTTATACAAAAAAAGTAATAGGAAAATGAAGATTTATAATTAATTTAGATCTCATTTCTTTTTCATACAAGATAATTAAATTTTTGTTAATGATTATTTCATTAAACTTTGCTACATTCCAATTGACTAGATCTACTCCATTCTATTAAACATTTAGATTTAACTATACTTTTTATAATTCTCTGTTTACATTCCTTTTCCCTCGAAAACCTTTACTTGTTGGTAGAAAAATTGTACAGGAAAGAAAAAGGAATTGGTTCTGGTGGATTGAATGGATTACAAAAAAACTAATGCATTGCCTTGCTGAGAACTTCATATATGTCTTAGTTGGTATCAATTATAATTTTTCTTGGATTTTTATTTACATTTCAAGACCCTTTTCTTTTCATCAGTCCTTTTATTACAAGTTATTTGTTAAGGAAAATATTAAGAAATATTTCACTTATGTATGTGTCAAAAAGAGAATCATGTATAGCATGTTTTTGATTTCACAGGATGCACTGTAGTTTCTCCAACAATTATGCTTAATATTTTTCAAGGTTTTATTAAAATTAATCACAACAATAATCATTAATTATATTTAATGATAATTCAAAATTTTACAATAAAAATATTTTACTTTTTGAATTATTATTAAAATACATGTGAACATATTTTTAACCACAATAATAATTAATATTTAAATATTTATTTTTTAACCTTAATTAATTATATTATCTATTAATATTATTATTTTTTTAATATTGAATCACGATTTATTATATAAATATTTTTAACTTATAAAAAAAATTATATTACTTTTGACGTAATTTTATAATATTGTTTTCTATTTATTAAAATATTGTTTTTTTATCACATAAATCAAATCATTCACAAAATTTTACCATCGAATCTACTTATTTTTATTTCTAAATCTTAAAAAAAAAATTACTTTCAAAACAACTCAAATTCATTTATTTATTCTTTTTTCAAATTCATCTCTAAAAAAACATACTAGAAGATATATACAATTAAGCTCCCTTTATAAATAGGTTCTCTCAAATTCATCTTTACAAATACCATGAAGTTCCTTTAGGTTTTTGTAAAATTGTTATACTTTTCTTAATACTAATTTTCATATATATCTTTTAAACCAAACACATTTATTTGTATATAATTATTTATTTACTTTTAATTACTTTTTTATTTTCCTGTAATATATGTATCGCTTATTTTTCTTAATCTGCAAGGTTACTAGATAGTCCCTAAAATAATCATTTAAGAAAAGATGAGAGAAAATGATGTCAGTACACTTATCTGTCTAATACTTATCCAGTTATTTTATATTCTTAAATTGTTGTATGAACTTGTCCTATTTGGTCAACTAATAACTTGGTGCCAAAACTCCATTAAAAGATATATTCAAACCCAACTAAAGTCAACATATTACACTAAAGAGAATGAAGTCGTCAACGCTGAGGCAATCTGCACTGTATTCTTCTTAATGTAATTACCCTTTTATCTCTCTACCAAACTAACCTGTGCATGATGAAAAAACTTTGAAAGCTTTAAGAATACCGTGTTGCAAAGAATAAAAAAGTGAATTTAAATTCTTTAAATAATATTTTGACATTATTCTAAGTACTATTGCAACGATATATTCGTACTCACTCCAATGCAGAATCTCCATATTTTATATATTCTTGTAAACAACGCGTTGTTGTGTCTTGATGTTGTTTTAAATCTTTGTTTATACATTTGGTCTCCTCAATAATGCACCTTCTCCCTTGGCTGCATCTCTTCCCGTAATCCAAAATTTTACACCTAAGTATTACTCCATTTTTGTATTCAAGAGTAGTTAATCTCCCCATGACATTATTCCTTTTGATTCTTGCCAAAATGGACTTTAACTAAGATTAGGTAGCAATTAAAAACAATAAACAACTCTCCATGAATTGCGAGCTATCAATCCAACTCTAAAAGTTGAAAACATTCTTTAAGGTGAACGAATGAGACCATTATTAAAAATTTCTATTTATATAAATAAGAAATAAACTTTTAAGTTTAACTTAATCTTTTAATATGAAAGATAAAATATGTATTTATATATTATAAATTGGTTTTATTTTTAAATGATGTAAATTCTTCGTAACATTTTCTATACTGTAACATATATATCAAGTATAAAACTATGTACTAACCGTGGTCAGACAACAATTTAATAATGAATAATACAATAAATGTAATAAATAATAAATTTTATTAAAATAGATGACTTTAATATCATTTTAATAAATATTATTAAATACAGTAAGTACATATAAATTTGGTGCAAATATAGCTAATAAATTAGAATTGTCTTATTTTTCAAATTCTAGGCTGAAAGAAGTTTACGAAAAAGGTCAATGATGACATGCACTATCAAGTAGCGTTAGGAAAGGGAAAAAGGTAATTATTTGCACGAAGCGTAGGCACCTAAACTTTTTGTAGTAGTGACCACATAGTGGAAGTATAGAAGCGTGAATAAAAGAGCAGCAGCATCTTGAAAACAAGCACTATTGGGTTAGTACCAAAGTAGATAAAAATCTCCATTCACATTTTTCTTCTAACAGTCCCATAAATACCTACAATATTGGGAAAACGAAAAATAAGAAAAATTTTAGGAAAACTCTTTTACAATAAAGCGTAAAAAGTAGTAAAATAAATGCAATATATTACATCATGAATATATATTTAAATAAATTTCTCCGTAAATATTTATAAAATAAAATAAACTTCTCTAAAATGTAAATTTAACTTATGTATTCAAAAATAAATGCTTACATTTTTTTTAAAAAACATAACTACCAATTAACTAACACACAAACTAATTTTTATGTTTAAAGAAGATTATTTTTGTTATTTCATACTTTCCTATCCCCTTTGAGAAAGTTTCATACTCATAGTGATGAAATAATTGAAGTTTTTAGTACAATGTAATGTGATGTTTCCTTTTTGAGGGGTTGCTTATGCTTGAATCATGGGAAACTGGGACGAAGGCGTGGATTGTATAAAGATAACGCTGAAAGCTAAGTAGTGAGCTGAATATGAAAGATAAGATTTGAGGCGCTTTTGCCTTCATGTATTTTGGCTTATATACATTTATCGCCAATCAGTGATGTTTGAACCGAAGATTATTGCTTCATTGAATCAACTACGATAATGCGATATAATTTTAGTGTATAAACTATTCAGTATAATACACCAAACCTCACATGGTTTTGGCTTTTATTCTGGACATTCATAGGTGAAAAATTAATGAAGCTGGAATTGACCAAAACTAGTGTGGTTGTTTTCTCTTCCTTGTTTTCTTCTCATATTTAATTTGGAAGTAGGTCGTTTGGGTTATATATGCTTAACCCTCTAATGAGTTTGATCCTACAATAATAGAAATGCACATATGGAAGATGACAATGGAGAAACCTAACACATTGTCTTGTGCTTTCACCCCTCGCTAAATTAAGGAAATAAAACAGAAAAAGACTAAAACGTGTGAAAGTTACCCTCGTTCATTTTTTTTCCACGTATCATTATGAAATCTAACTTTCTCATATTTCATGATGCATGCTTGAAAGCTTATGGCCTTTGGTTTTTCTTTTTTAAGAATACTTATCACGGAAAGCAGAAAATAATCTTAGGCTTGAATATTCTGAGGGAAATCTTAGTATTTGGATTGCCATAATGTTTTTGTACCAATTTAGTTGACAATTTTTGAAGTTTAAACAACTGGTACTCTTGTAAAGTCAAATCATGCTCAAACTTGTTTATCTTGAACTCAGACGTCTTACAAAAACTACTTCGAAGGTACTATGAATTTGTCCAGCAGCATTGTGAGCAAAATTTGAGGATTGTAAAAGTGGCCCCACTTGTGCCACTTTTTTCTCGACCATGAGGGGATCTTTTTCTTCGTGTTGTATAATTCTGTTGAACGTACCCCATTGTATTATCAAGTTCTCTACCACAAAAGCTACTAAAGAATCTTAAAATATTAAATTTGTTGCCTGGAGAAAAAAAGGGCGAAAAGGCACCAAAATCATGGTTAAACTGAAAAGGTAGAAACTAGAAAGATATCACTATATGTTTAAGATATAATATAATGGGTTGAACTTCTTCATTGTACTATTTCAACTTTCTTGAACAAAGTAGGCAGGGCTTACTTTGCTACTATTTAAAACCGTATCTTAACAACCAATTAGCACTTGAACTTGCGTCTTTGTTCATTATTCCTTCGTTTCTCATTCTATCTTTTTCTTCCTATTTTCGTTTTATACCCATCAAAATTTGAGCTCTTCTTAATTGTTCTTCTCTGTTCTTTTATACAGAATGGACCACCTTTTCCTAGAGCATACCTTTTGAATTATTTGATCTTCTGTGTGAACCTTTGAAATGAAACTCATACCTGTAAAACATTCTGCAATGGGTTCCGTTTGGATGTGCCATTTCTTTCTGTTACTGTCCACACTAGATACTTCTTTTATTGCAACTATGGCCAATAATGCAACAGATTCCTACTGGCTTATCAGAATTAAATCAGAGTTGGTAGATCCATCGGGAGCACTTGGCAACTGGTCTCCGACAGCTCATGTCTGCAACTGGAATGGAATAACATGTACAGTTGATCAGGAATATGTTATTGGCCTGAATCTGTCTGGTTCAGGAATATCCGGTTCCATTTCAGTTGAGTTCAGACACCTCTCTTTTATTCAAACACTTGATTTGTCTTCAAATTCTCTTTCTGGCTCCATCCCTTCGGAGCTGGGTCAGCTTCAAAATCTAAGAATATTGCAACTATACTCAAATGATATCTCTGGGAACATTCCTTCAGACATAGGTAACATGAGGAAGTTACAAATTCTTAGAATAGGTGACAACATGTTGACTGGTGAAATTCCACCTAGTATTGCCAATATGAGTGAATTGACAGTTTTGGCAATAGGATACTGCCACTTGAATGGAAGCATACCAGTTGGGATCGGTAAATTGAAACATCTAATATCCCTTGATTTAGAAATGAACAGACTCAGTGGCCCCATACCTGAAGAGATTCAAGGCTGTGAAGAGCTCCAAAACTTTGCAGCATCAAACAACATGCTTGAAGGAGACATACCTTTCTCTATGGGGTCGCTTAAATCATTAAAAATTCTGAACCTGGCCAATAACAGTTTGTCTGGGTCAATTCCTCCTGCTTTGAGTCATCTTTCTAACTTGACATACCTGAATTTGCTTGGAAACAAACTACATGGACAAATCCCTTCTGTGCTTAATAGTCTGATTCAGCTGCAGAAGTTGGACTTGTCCAAAAACAACCTCTCTGGATCAATACCTCTCCTTAATGTAGAATTGCAGAGTCTTGAAACTCTTGTTCTGTCTGATAATGCTCTGACTGGTAGCGTTCCAAGTAACTTCTGCCTCAGAGGTTCAAAGCTTCAGCAACTCTTTTTGGCTAGAAACATGCTCTCTGGCAAGTTTCCTTTGGAGTTGCTCAACTGCCCCTCAATCCAACAGTTGGACCTTTCTGATAACAGTTTTGAAGGAGAACTTCCTGCAAGCCTGGACAAACTGAATAACCTCACAGATCTTGTTCTCAACAACAACAGCTTTGTTGGACCTCTCCCTCCTGAAATTGGAAACATTAGTAGCTTAGAGGGTCTTTTCCTATTTGGTAACTTCTTGACAGGTAAAATTCCAACGGAGATTGGAAGGCTGCAGAGATTGAGCACCATTTACCTCTATGACAACCAGATGTCTGGACTCATACCAAGAGAGATAACAAACTGCACAAGCTTAGAGGAAATTGACTTCTTTGGAAATCACTTTACAGGGCCCATTCCAGAGACTATAGGTAAGCTCAAGAAATTAGTTGTTCTGCATCTTAGGCAGAATGACTTGTCTGGTCCGATCCCACCAAGCATGGGGTACTGTAAAAACCTTCAGATATTGGCCTTAGCAGATAACATATTGTCTGGTTCCATTCCATCTACATTCAGTTACCTCTCGGAGCTCACCAAAATTACCCTTTACAACAACTCCTTTGAAGGACCTCTCCCTCATTCACTCTCTTCTCTCAAAAGCCTGAAAATCATCAACTTTTCACACAACAAGTTCAGTGGAAGTTTCTTTCCTCTCACTGGTTCAAATTCTCTAACCATTCTGGACTTGACCAACAACAGCTTCTCAGGTCCCATCCCTTCCACTCTAGCCAATTCTAGAAACCTCAGCCGTCTCAGACTTGGACAAAATTATCTCACTGGAAGCATTCCTTCTGAATTTGACCAACTCACTGAGCTCAATTTTCTTGATTTATCATTCAACAATTTAACAGGAGAGATGCCACCTCAACTCTCAAACTCCAAGAAAATTGAACACATCCTCGTGAGTAACAACAGGTTGAGTGGCAAATTACCTGTTTGGTTGGGAAGCTTACAAGAACTTGGTGAGCTAGATCTCTCATACAATAACTTCAGTGGTAGGGTACCTTCTGAGCTTGGTAACTGCTCAAAATTGCTCAAGCTTTCTCTCCATCACAACAATCTGTCCGGTGAAATCCCCTTAGAGCTTGGAAACCTCACTGCCCTCAATGTCTTCAATTTGCAAAGGAACGGATTCTCTGGCCCCATTCCTCCGACAATTCAGCAATGCACAAAACTGTATGAGCTTAGGCTCTCAGAGAACTTTTTAACAGGTACCATACCAGTTGAGCTAGGAGGGCTTGCTGAGTTGCAAGTGATTTTGGACTTGAGTAAAAATCTCTTCACTGGTGAGATTCCACCATCTCTAGGAAACCTCGTGAAGCTAGAAAGACTCAACCTCTCTTTCAACCAACTTGAAGGGAAAGTTCCTCCTTCACTGGGCAAACTCACAAGCCTGCACGTGTTGAATCTCTCAAACAACCATCTTGAAGGCCAGATTCCTCCAACATTTTCAGGATTCCCACTAAGCTCATTCCTGAACAATCACGGCTTCTGTGGCCCACCACTGAGATCATGCTCTGAATCCACGGCACAGGGGAAAATGCAGCTATCAAACACACAAGTGGCAGCAATCATTGTGGCCATTGTGTTTACTTCCACAGTGATATGCTTAGTGATGTTGTACATCATGCTCAGGATCTGGTGCAACTGGAGAAAAGTTGCCATTTCGAGTGCAGAAGGTGGCACTGTTGCCCATAAGGAAAGAAATGGAGAGTATTGGAATATGAATTCATTTGGGTTGATTCCTTCACCAGATAAGCAGAATTCAGCAGCATCTTCCTTCTATAATCTTAAAATGGAGACCATGGAAAATGCACATATGTAACATATTTTTCATTAGTTTGGGTTCCAAGCTTTGAGGAACCATTCTATCTCACACTACTTGCACATCCTCAAATGCTAACATCATTTCATTCAATAGAAATACTTCTTCATTCAAAAGCATCATCCTACGGCATTATCTGGCACCAGGAATTCTTTAAGAACGAGTATATCATTCCTAAAATTAGCAATATATATTTTATTTAAATAAATATAAAAATATGTTGAAAATTATTATAAGTACTAAATTTATTTTATTAAAACTAGCGAAAACACGTGATATATTATTTTTTATCATAATAAAAATTATTATTATTATTATTATTGTTATTATTATAATTATAAAATTAAATATAAATATTTTTTTAATTTTATTGTAAGTAGTTTTTATTTATTTTATAGGTATTTTTATAATTAAAAAATATTAAATTTAAAAAATGGTCAAATTAATAAAATAATTAAATTTAAATAAATGATAAAATAATTATTTTAATTTTAAAAAAACTTGTATTTAAAAGATAAATTTAGAAAACAAATCGCAAAGAAGAATGTGATTTATACACAGGTATAGATATAAATAAGATAATATAATAAAATGCATATAGTGTTTATGTTTCCCTAATATATGCAAAACCAATTTAAATTCTATTGAATATACAAAGAAATTCTTAGTTTTATTGAAAGGAGGAATATAGTATCGGTTACGATTTTTAGGATTTGTTTAGATATCAAAAGAGATATGTTTTATGGAGAAATTTGTTATTTTATTTTGTTAGTTTATAAGTAGAATAAAGTGTAATAAAATATAAATATTTATAATAATGTGATTATGAGTAGTGTTCTTTTGAATTACTATTATGGATTTTTATTTTAATTGGTTTATAGGCTAAACCTATCTTGTGTCATCTAGTGTATTTTGATTTCTTTAATTATTGATAACTAAGTCTCATTCTATTTATCATATTAATCTTATTTGGAGTAACAGCATAGAGACGATGATGTCTTCTGTTTCGGCAACACCATGTATTCCTATCCAAGACAATAGACGTATATGGAGAAATTTGTTACTTTATTTTATTCATATACTATATAGAGAGAGAGAGAGAGGACAACGTAATAAAATATAAAATATTTATAATATTTGAATCTTAATTTCTTAAATTTAAATAATAACTAAATATATTTTTATTTTTATATAAGAAATATTTCTAAAATTGAAAGAAAAATTACTAAAAAATAATTTGAATAAACAAATGTTATGATGCAATGACGTGGATAATATTTTAAATTATGTCGTGAGTCAAAGTTATGTCAAGGAGTGGTTTGCTTAAATGAGATTTTGTAAAATTTTAGAAGAACGATGTATAATAATCGGGCACGAGTACTCTCTAATGCACGTGTTACTATTTAGTTTTGACAAATACAAATGTATTTCTTTGTAAATTTTATTTAATGTAATATATTACTAATCTAGATAAATAATCTTACATTGACGTTAATTTTGAGATGTGATGGTAATATTGAAGAAACATTTAATACAATATTCTTTTAATTCATAATTTATTTTGTGACACGTAATTTTAAAATAGGAGTAAGAGTTCTATTTGGTTAATTTTTGAAAATACAAGCAAATTTGATAAAAAGAAAATAAACAAAAACAAAATAAAGATAAAAGAAAAAAAAAATGAATGGAATTTTGTTGTACTAAATAGGATGAAGTCGACATTCACTACTTGAATGGAAATGTTATGTCAAATCCTCATTTCATGACAACTGTAATACATCAACAACTTGCAAGGACACAGCACAGCCATGTTTACTCTTCCCTACCCTTGAAGTCCTGCTTCATGTACACAATTATATAATACAAGTTGCTTCATGACCATAATCTACATTTTGTTCCTTGCGTCTTATGTTGAGCAAAATCCATTCATTTTCTCCTTCGCTTTCCAACCTTGTTCATCAGAATTTCACACACTCAAATTATAACTGACTATCCTCAGTTTTCTCTTATCCCCATTCAGGTCACTCCTCAGGATCATCGCAAAATTTCAAGTGAATCTACCTGGGCTCAGGCGCTCCCATATTTAATTGGAAATTTGAATCAGGGCTGCCAGCAATGAACTTGTCAGAATGAGGAAAGGAATTCCCTTGTACTGTTAAATCATCATTTGGAATTAGTGAACTGGTGGTGCTGTGAAAGGAGGACCTTGCACTTGCAAGCCCAATTGAGGATACAGTGCGGTCATTTTGACTTAGCCCACTGAAATTGAAGAATGGTTGTTGCTTTGGAGAGGGAATAGCGTAGTCTTTCTTGGTTAGCATCTGAACTACTTCAGACATGGATGGTCTGAGAGTAACAGTTGATTGTGTACAAAGAAGGCCAGCTTGGAGCGTATTTGATGCTTCGTCTACCGTAAGTTTACCTTGCAGAACTGGATCAACGGATGCTGTTATATTATTTGCCTTGTAATTCTTCCACACCTGAACAAGAGATAAAATGAGCATGCTACTGCCTGCTAATGAAACTCACTGATACCAATACCAATAAGTTACGGTGTGACTGAGGGATAGTTAATCTTACGCTGTGGAGAAGTGAAGTTGACCCCGGTATTTGATCACTGTTCTTCTTACCACACACAATCTCAACAATTAGGACACCAAAAGCATAGATGTCTGCCTTCTCTGTCAATTGTCCATTGGAAACATATTCAGGAGCCGTATATCCCCTGACAAAAGCAGTTGACTTTAATATGCGACCAGACCAATTGTGTAACACAAGTGAATTTTTTTATTGGAAGACGTTAAAACTTTGTCCATTCTAGTACATATTTTTAAGAGGTTAAGATTCCACAGAAACGTTTTTTCATAAAGGATTTGCAGTTTTGATCATCGCATAGTCTGGATATGAACTATCAATGTAACTACTTAAGAGCTATGCAACTAATTTCAGAATCCTCATGTTTTTACATAAATTGAAATGACAGAACTTTTCTACTTACAGTGTCTTCGAATTTCCTGTCCTAAGATGAGATTTGTTTCCAGTAACAATGCGAGCAAGACCAAAATTCGCTATTTTTGGATTCATATTCTCATCAAATAGAATGTTGCTCGACTTTATGTCTCTGTGAATAATCTTTGTTCCAGAACCTTCATGAAGGTATGCTAGGCCCTCAGCTATCCCACATATGATTTGAAACCGTTTTTCCCAGTTCAGAGCATCTTCTGAGCCCTTACCTGCAAATTACAAGGGATCTATTCTCAATTTTCAAATAAGCACATAGAAAGATAGAAAAGAAGAAAAAAGTAAACTGTATGTGTTCCCTCAATTTCCCCTTCAAAGCTAACTGAATTGTGCAAGTCAGTAATCAATAACAAAGCATAAACGCCAAGTCACCAATGAAAATCGTGATTTTCCTCTATGGCAACTTGTAACGAATTGTAAGAACTGACACCAAAGTTCCTATAGACCAACCAAATGTGGTCGATTAAGAATACACAAGATAGTCAAATACAGATGAGCAAATGTCTCTCTGGCCAGTAAAAGGAAGACACTCAAATCATGCTCTGTAAATTATTGAGAAAAAACACCAACGTGGACTAGAATTGCTCAAACTGGACAACTCACCGAAAAGGACTTGATCAAGACTTCCATTGGGCACAAATTCATAAACCAACAGGCTTTCAGGGCCTTCGATGCTGCACCCCAAAAGCTTCACCACATTCTTGTGTTGAATCCCACTAATCAAATTGACCTCATTGAAGAACCCCTCTGTCCATTGCCGTTTATTAAAAGATAATCGTTTAACAGCAACAGTCTTCCCAGTGGGGAGGGTTCCTTTGAACACGGAAGCAGCTCCACCTTGGCCTAATTTGTTTGCGGGATCAAAATTATCTGTGGCGTTCTCGAGCAAATCATACATAAAACTGAAGCCTGCTACGAAGGCAAAATCTGGTGCCAAACCACCACTGTCGCTTACTGTATTAGAATTAGCACATTAGAGAATAGAAAAATACTACAGAAAAAAATATAACCACTGTGGCATTAAACGAACAAGCATTACTTTTTCTACGTGACGACATTCTATGACAGCACATAAATGCAGCAAGGACGATGAGTGAAATCCCTACGATCACCGATAATACAAATGCAACGATCGTCCAGACACCAGGCCTTTCTGAAAACATTTCAAGTTAAAAGTAATTCAATTGTAAAAGAAATAGCAATATCAATGTCCTTTCGTAACTAGCCTGGTGTTGGGATGTATGAATTAAGGCATGGAATTTATAGCTACACCGCATAATGTTATTATAAAAGTTAACAAAATAAACAACTGTACATACACACACACACACACATTTGGTACGCGTTTACATATATCATTCATAAAACTCAAGGAATATTGGAGGTGATAACACTCTTGCTTCAAGTAATTAAACTTATTATTATTCAAATTCGAGATCGCAAATTAAGATATTATAAAGCGTATCAACTGAACATTCTTAATGGTACTTATTTTATTTTGGATGAACACAGAACATCTGTTGACCTGAAATAAAATGACCAGTCTCTTAAATCACCATAAGATTCATTTAGAGAATTTATTGGAATTGTCTAACTTATTTTTGCAATACCTATCATTCTCCTAGGTGTAGTTTTGTCATGCCAACTCCCTATTTCAACCTTCTTTTTTTTTCCTTCACTACTGGCCGAAGAAGGAATCTTGTTTGAAATACCTTGTAGGTTTCCACTTTTGCACTTTGCTTCTCCTTTTCTGGTCAGCAGTGTCTTTTGAACCTGTATACTCTTTTTTTGAGGTCTCTCACAAATGCTTCAAAGAAGTTTATGGAAAAAACTACCTTAGTCTACATCTGTTGAGCTTTGTTTTCTTGTCCAAAGTTTCTATGATCACTTGGAAGAATATGATGGTAAAATATCATCAGACAAAAGGATTTCCAACTTGTGCTTATTGTGGTAATTTGTGGAACCTAGTATATATGGAATTCTCAAAGCATTAAAAATTGTAACTCTTTGGATGAGGCTAGGTGTATTTTTGTAAATGGTATTCAACGATTTTATGATTTTCTCCATAAACTAACGTCCTTAAACAAATAAATCAGATATTACTTCTTTTATTGTTGAAGTCCAATCAATTGTTGAAGAGTTGAAAATGTTGCTAGAAGTTGATCCATTGAAGGAGATTAAGAAGTTGAAAAATTCTATATGGTTATGATCCATCATGCCGTCAACTTAGATTTTTAATCATGTTCAGGATCAAATCTTGATTGATCAATAAGTTACATCAATGAAAAGCCTAATAACATGACTACTTGATGCTCCCATCCATACCAGCATAAATATGTTCATGATTATGCTAAATCATATGCCTGTGTCAACTTGTGAAATTGTGAAAGGGAAGGTTGTGGCAAAACGGTGCAGCAGAAATGAAAAATAAATACTTAGCTGAAATTGTTTGTACCTTATTGGCAAGTTCTTGTGTGTCACTTCATCGCCGGGGTGATGTTATTCTTATTGTTTGCTTTCTTATAAATATGTCTTTTTCCTTTTTTGAAAATCATATTCCTTCTACTATTTTTTTTTCTACATCTATCTGTGTCTTTGGTTTTGTGTGCTTTGTTCATTATGTGTCCTCAGAGTTGAACCCGAAAGACCCGGTAAACATGTTTTCTTGTAATATTATCGTCTCCAAAAAGGTATCGACATTATTCTTCACAAACTGAAAAGTACTTGTGTACAAGTGTCAACTTTTTTTAAGAGAGTCGTTTCATTCCTTCTTTCCTATAAAATGCTAGTTCTATCCTACAATTTGTACCTTTCCCATTATTTGAACCATTCTCATTCCTCACTCATGACACTCCAAATCAAACCACTCCTCAAAGTTTCTGGTCTCCTTCAAGTCCACCAGAACCATCATCATCCCCTGTGATCACCTGACATTGCAGAACACAAAAGATTGGTTTCATATTACATGGTAAGTCCATTCTTCAAGTTCCTCACCACCACCTACCCACACCATGACTTCTGATAATGAAGATCTAGTTATCATATTACTCTTCAAAAAAGTACCTGCTCTACCTATAATCATTTTTCCAAGTTATCAAAGGTTGTCTCCTTCGGTTTTCTCCTTTCTTATTTATGTCCTTTATAACTATTCCTAAAATTTGAAGAAAGAACTTGATATCTTTAATGATGAGAAACTTGAATGATTGAAATGCATAGTCTTAACCAGAATCACGCATGAGAGTTGGTTCCTTTTCTACCTAAGAAGAAGACAATTTGGTATAAATGTGTTTAAGCTGTTGAAGTTAAGTCAAATGGTAAAGTTGATCGCCTTAAAGCATAATTAGTCACCGAAGGATACACATGGATATAAGTCACCGGATCATTTAGAGCACTTTCAATTTATGTATTGTAACCTTGGTGCATGTAAAAGGGGTTTCCTTGGGGAAATGTTGGACTATTGTTTGTACTAATTGATAGACAAAATGATATGGAACAAAGTTAATTTAAACTATAGTTTCTTGATTACCAGTGACCTCGTATATATGGGTCATACATGATTTTTTTGAAATAATTATAATAGAAGTAAAAGAATAAAATCCGTAGTGTGTGTTACCTGTAGAAGTAGAAGTAGAATCCTTGATGTTAGGTGGTGAAACGTCGTTGTAGAATTTGTGCCTTGAATACCTCAAAATGCAACCAGTGAATAAACTCTTACCCTCACCACTCGGCACACATTCCTGCACTTTCTTCGCCGCTTCGGTCAAGCATATCTTGCACCTCCCTTTGTTCAGCGTCGACCAGCACTGCGCCAGGGCGAAAACCCCATCCCCTCCGTCCACCGCGAACCCACGTTCCGCTGCCTCCTCCGTCACGTTCGACACCGTCGCCGTCACCCGTCTGGCCGTGTCATTCCCCACAGTTGGGCTCACGCAGATGCCGATGTCATGAGTGGGGTCCACGCTCTCACGGATAAAGGAGTAGTCATCGTATCGGAGGAAGCAGCCGTCGAGGTAGATTCTGCCAGCTGCCTTGGGCACGCACCGTGACAACACCAGCCTCGCTTGGCTGAAACACATGTAGCAGTCTGCTGGCCTCAGGTCGCGCCGGCATTGGGCCAATGCGTACATCGGAGGCCCAGAACCCAGCAGCGTCTGCGCTCCCCACCCTCGCTCTTTAACCTGAAACGACACCATGTCCATTATGGCCATGAAGTTGGACGCGGAAGACTCGGGGTTCTCATAATCCCCGCACGTGAGACCCGTTTCGCGTATACCCGTGCCGGAGCAGCCCGCACGTGGGATTAACAACGACGACGACAGCAACATTAGGCATAGACAGGAAATAAGGTTTTCAGGAACGTTAAAAAATTGCACCATTGTTTTCTTCTAATTAACAATTGCTCTGCTTTTCCTTTTGTTTGAAAATAGTGAGAATTAAACAAGTAATGATATGGTATTTGGCTCTGATGCCTCGTTATGATTACTCCTTTGTTGCTTTGTAGACATGTCTTTGTCGTGGGGTTCGGCCGTGAAGGTAGACAGGGAGAGGGTATTCCCGATCTTGGTGTAGATAGTCTTCTTGATTAATTTCCTCACAGGCATGATCCCTTCAGGTTTATGAGTTTTGTAGCGAGATAGAAAAAGATTATATAAGAAGAGAGAAAACACGTTGTGCATGCGGAGATTGTGATAAGCGAGAGGAGAAATGAACTGGCTTGGTTTTATGTTTTTCCTTATTTAGGGTTTGCATGACGTAGAAAATAGAGTCGAATAACACCTTCAACATGGCATTCGCTGGCCCTTTTCTCTATCCAGTACACATCTTCTTCAAGCAGCACCACCTCCAAAACTAGTCCTTACAGACTGTACTCCACCCATTAAAAGTGCGTCATGTCAAATTTATAGAGTTTTATTGTTTCGAAGTTTGTTAGGCAGCGGAGATGTATATAAATAGATCTTTATGAATAGAAAAGTGATCAAATCCTTCACTTTCAAGTATGCTGCATTCTAGCCTAGAAGAGATGTAATATTATTTCATTAGACCACTTTTACACTACAAAGATATTCTTATAGAATATTATTCTTACAGTTTAATCATAATACATAATCTTTAAATAACCCTTACAAATTTTACTATAGTAATTGTTGTGAATATATGGTTGTTAATGTTGAAAAAATATTTTTTTTATCAAGACTTAAGATTGTATTATTAGATACTTGTGTTTTGTTATGAAATGTAAGTCCTGAGATGATCGTTGATACCAAATACTAAGTGTTGAAAACTTTAATGGCGTATATACATTTAAAATGAATTGACAAGTCATAGAATCAGCGATATATGCATCTTTAAAAAAGATAGACACTGATCCGGGAAAAAAAATGTTTTTAACAACTCATTTTTGTCGGTACTCGTTGAAAACAGAGTGTGTGTGTTCAAAGTAACTTCCTTACTCTGATTGAATGGTAATGAAATAAGGTATGCATAATGAAATTTGCAACATGTATATACTGAGTGTGAAAAGGAATTGTCTCGGGTTAAATTTTGAAGCATGTCAAGATCTGGCGACATAATTTTTCATGCATCGTTGAGTGAATCAGATTCAGAAGTTGTTTGAGTAAAATAACATTACCCTGCATCCTGCGCTTTTGAATAATGTTCGAGTAAGCCTCTATAGGTGGGGAACACGGAATACAAATCAAAACTCACTCTCACTCTCATTGTATGACCACCGTCTTCAGCAAAAAACATTGCATTTACATATGAAACACGTTACCCATTTCACGATGATAGTCTCACACACTATACATATCCTACTTTTGAAATCTGATTGCTCGTCATCCACAATACCACATACGTCAATAGTCCTGTACGCAAAAAAAAAAAATATCAATTTCTCTCCAATGGTAAATGATTCCTTAAAAGGAAAACAAGAGTCTCATTCTTTTCACTTCATATCTTAATTTAAAATATTTTAATAAAAAAGTAAAAGCACTGACATTTTTCTGTAAATATTTTAAATAAAGATTTAGCCACTAATATAATAATTGTATGATTGGCCCTCCTAATACTATAACTGTGTAATTTTAATTCATCAATTTATTCTAATAGTTAATGTAAATAAAGTTTAGAGAACTTAAGTTATACTGTAATTTTTTTTTTCGAAAACAGAGTCTTTAGTGCCAGTACCTTCTAATACTTGATTATGTGTTGCTCCTGACGGTATGCCAACTGTAAAATTTACAGAAAGAGTATGAAAAACCACTAAGCATTATTTTATGTATTTTTCTTTGAAAGAACTGATGATTAATTAGGGAAAAAGTTGGTAAATGGAGGAACCTGAATCACAGTTGGAGGTGGAGTTGAAGTCCCCGCACATACAGACCTGTCTAATCCCATCGGAACCATAGCCACAGGTGCCACCAGTGGCTTCACAGGCGCCACAGAACTCATCATTCCCCTGCAGGGAGTACCTAACACGGATCCCGTAGGACCACCCGCCTGGCCCATCAACCTTAAGCGGAGCGACGCTATAAGCACTGCTATACCCTTCACACTGAAGCTTGGTGAGGTTAATCTCCCTAATAGCCTGATAGGGAACGGCACAGCACTCAAGTGGGCCGGAGCCGAAGAAGGAGGCGGGGCCAGATCTCTTGTGGCCCATCATCTCCCAGGCGGGGCAGGAAAGGTACTCCTCGCAGCCCATTCCGGAGACGTTGCGGCAGGGGAGGTGTTTTCCGGGGAAGCCCTGGAAGAGGGGGGAGCGGGGGGAGCAGGCGATGAGCATGAAGACGTTGTCGGCGGCGGGGTTCATGTAAGGAGCCCGCCAGGGTTCGACAGAGAAGCCGTTGCCACGGGATCCGAGAACGAGGTTGTGGCAGGTAGACATGTGAGGCTCGTGAAGCGTGAGGGCCTGGTAGGCGTAGTCGATTTCGAGGACCCTGTAGGAGCCGGAGCTGACGTGGAACATGAGAACCTCGTTCATGCAGAAAAGAAGATCGCGGAAGCCAGGGTGGCCGCAACCGTATTGGAGTGCGAAGGGGTAGTCTATGGTTATGTTGCCGCAGTATGAACGGCATGTGTTGGGGTGGCACCAACTTAGAGGGATTGTATATGCTGCCCAGAGAAACCACACTCCAAACACCAATGAACCCATGCTTCTCAATACTACTCTCGCTACTACTGAGGGACTAGAGTACTCACTGCAATAGTTCCTTGCTTCGTCAGTTACGTGATGATTATGAGCAAGCTTTATTTTGGTGTTGCGGAATCTAGATGAATTGTGTGGGGGTTTTCCTTCGCTTTATGTTGGGGTAGGGACCACGGATATTGTTGTTTTTATTTTACTCGACATTTTGGTGGCTTTTCCATTTCTCCCTACCTTTGCTTCGCTTTCCCTGCATCCTCTACAATATATACTGACTTCTTTAGAATCCAATATCTTTATAAGGTTACTTGTACAACAAACTATACAAAGAGAAAAAGAGAGAAAAATATTAGTTAACATGATAGTCATACTAAGAAATAAAATGTTTATATGGTTGGGATGGTTTATAAATAACTCCATCCTTTATTCATCACAGATATAATTAATCTCCTAACAGCTTCTTCCTTCTGTGTTTGAGATCCCAAATTAAAATTAACAAAAAAAATAACGAAAGACCAAAGCATATGGCTACAAATTGAACTTAGTACAAAGATAAAGAGCCCTGATCACTTGAAGCTCTCTAAATTGTCTACTCCGTGCTGTCAAAGGATTTTTTCTAATACTCCTCCAACATCTTCATTTACAAAAGACTTTAAAAAGAATAATCAAAATAAAGAAGGACAGATAAGTTTGTTGAGCTTATTGATAAAAATGAATGAAGTAAGTTATTCATGTAGATCAAAAGGATTTATTAAAATTTAATATATATTTAGAGAAAAATATAATGATAAATTTATAAGATGTAAGATATGATAAAAAAAAAGAAGAAAAAAATTAAGTGCATAATAAATAACATGAAATCAAAAGTATAGGTAATATATGTTTATTGTTATTCTTTTATTAGAGCACCTTATAACTTGTATTTGTATAATCTTTTTATAATTTTGTTGACTTGTTTATGTTTGATGGGTTTTCCATCACTTATTGTTAATGTATTGGAAGAAAAAAAAAACATGAGAAACTGAATTATCATTCATATGTACCAATACATGCATCTTGATTTATAAGATAAAAACTTGAATATATGTACACATTCACTAACAGTTTGTACAGAGGAAATTAAACTATAACAGATTAAACTCAATAACAGAATAAATATGGCATATTTCTATCATCTTCTCTCAAGTTAGGTGTAAGGGCTGTGGAGTACGAGCTTGGAAATAGCATTCTGGAAAAGAGTTGGATATAAGGATTTGTTGAAGATATCAACAAGATGATGAATAGAAGGAAAATCCAGAAGATATACAAGCCTATCTAGAAGTTTTTGTCGTGACAATCAATCTCAACATGTTTAATTCTCTCATAAGGTAGGATTTTAGGTTATCTGGATGGTAGAATCATTATCACAAAAAATAACATAAGAAGTGGCAATTGAAAGATGCAGATCTTAAAAAATATATTGAAATCCGTAGAGTTCAAAAGTTAAGGAGGTTAATGAATAGTAGTTTGTTTTGTTGGAATCGTTAGGTCAGTTAAGATTACTTCTTAGAAGCAATAATATGTTAGAGTATCTGTTAGGGTTTTCTATTATCCCATTTCCCCCTTTTTTTAGTTTACGAAAACACTATTTAAGCTAAGGATTTCCATTTTCCATGTACAAAAAGAAAACTATCAAAAGTTGTAATCAAAGTATTTTGTTTTCTCTTACTTGTTCTCTACCTCTTTGCTTTCATGTTTCCTTTTGCCTTTGCTTCCATGGAAGCTCTTTCTGTTGCACTCTAAGACCCGTATACCATTTTTTATATGGTATCAGAGCAGGTTCATTGTCTGCTCTACCTCAACTTCTGCTACATTTCATCTCTAATCAATTGGTAGCTTTCTTCTTTAAGTTATTGGTGTGATGGAACGTATAGACCAGTCAACAAATCCCTTTTATCTACATCCTGGGAAAATCCAGGTCTTATCCTAATCTTTCAAGTTTTAAATTAAATTATTCTTCTTAAAGCATAAACATGAAAAGAATTATTCTCTTAATAAGAATATCAAGTTCATAGATGGAGGTCTCAAGAAACCTCAAAGAAACAATCCCTTGTTTATTTTGGATTATCAAAACTCTTTCTTCACATATTGCATAAAGTGACATATATGTTGAAAATGTCAAAGATTTGTGGGATGAATTGAAAGAAAGGTTCTGCAAAGAAGATTACTTCAAGATTTCATATTTACTTCAGAACATTCATTCGATTAAATATGGAGAAGGAATGTAAGTCAAATCTTTATTGATTTAAAAATTCTTTGGGAAAAATTAGAGTTTTTTAGACTCATACCATGTTGAAATTGTGATGTTCTTTATAGTTATGCTCTACTTAAGATCTATGTCAAATACACATAAATAGAATATATTGTTTGTTTTCTGAAAGGCCTAAATGATACTTATAACACTGTGAGAACACAAATTCTTTTGATGGAGCCTCTTTACAACATCAATGGAGTCTCCTCCCTCATCATGCAACAAGACAAATTACCGGTATCATCAATCAGAATGATGAAACAAAGATCTTGGCCAACACCATTGACAAACAAAATCATTGGAAACAAGAACAAAGCTCGAAATATCAAGGGTGTGATGTTGGCTCATGCGGACAAGGAAGATGAAGAGGAAGAAATTCCAATCATGGAAAAAATGCTCTTATTACCACAAGATGAATCATACTATGGATGAAGGTTACTCCAAACATTGTTATCCACCCTGGTATAAGAAGAATGACATCCACAATAATCAAAACAGAAGAGGACATAATGAATGGAGCGGTGTCAATGCTTGCACAGATGATTATGCCTTTACACATACACATATCACTCATTGACTATAATGAAATTTCTCAATTTAAATGTATAAGACTTCATCCATCACTAGTTTAGAATCTCAACATATGAAGAGACATAACAATCAGTCATATACCCTACCAATGGTCACCAATTGTGGGATGTTACAAAATTCTTGATGTTTTTCCTCTTAAAAGAATTTTATGTGGAAGATAAAAAAGAAAAGAAAATTTGAAGTGTGGGAGTTGGAAAAGAATGAAAAACAATTAACAAAATGTGGTTTGTCAAAAAAATGTGGAATATGCAAAGAACTTGGTCACAATAAAAAGAATTGCCCCTAACTTCCTCAAAACCAACACCTATACTTAAGTAAACTCAAGCGAGAGACCAAGTAAAGCTACCTCAGACAACTAAAACAATTGACCAGGCATCATCATGAAGAACTCCATAAGTTTAACTTTGTATCCATGGTTAGGCAACCCAAATATTATCTCTCATCATTCTTAGTAATTATAATCATTCTCACAACAACAAACTCTCCACAGTTACAAGTGGGTGCTCCAACAAACCCCCTAGAACCACCATCGTGAAAAGTAAAAGCTTTGATTTTGCATCTGTCATGAATTATACTATCAAGATACAGAAGAATGATCCATTAACATAGCACAACATGTAGACATAAAACACAAAAGTAGAAGACAACCTCCAAGAATTATGACAAATTATATTCTCTTTCCTAAAAAGACCTAAAAAGGCATTGTACACAAATTATGTTTTCTTTGAACTCATTATCATGTTTTCTTCTTTACAAATTATAATCTATGACATTTTTACTGTGTTTACGTTTCATAATGACATATCATCGTTATCTTATTTACTCAAACATAACAAAATAGACTAAATTAAATATTTTTAAAAAATAAAAAATTAAATTAAAAGAAAATAAAAAGACGAAATTGAATTAACATAACAAAATCAAGTAATCAAATCATATCAAACCAACTATAAATTATAAAGCTATAAAATTATAAAATAAGATACCGATTTAATATAAACTTAATTATGAGTAATAATAATATTAGATATTGAAAAAGCTCCACATACTTCGTAATAATTATTTTCATTAATTATATTTTTTCTATTATTTTTCTTGTTATTAACAATATTTTTTGACAACTAGTTTGTTTTAATATAAACAGGTATTAAAATAAATTATATTATTACTAATAAATTATTTTTATTTCTAATAAATCATATATTTTTTTTAATGAAATACTTAAAATATGTATGTAAAAAGATAAAAGCAATAAAAAAATATTCTTCAAACCCCTAATGTAATATTTTGGTAAGCTTTGGATTTCAAATAGCCAATGCTTTTAGATATTTGATACTTTAATACTATCATTAAAATTGTGTAAATTAGTTTTCGACTACGGTTAGATTAAAAAGTTGAAGAATTGTTTAATTAAAAAAACAAAAACAAAATAAAAGGAATAGTGCTATGCGTTCAACCCAGCGTTAGTCTCAGATAGTACCTAAAATTAAAGATTCCACAACGGTGCAACCGTTGGATTCCGCTACCATCCGCACACACCGAATCAATTTATTTGGAGATCGATTTACCTTTCCCCTTTCACCCTTTTGTTTTCGAATTCTCTTTCGCCAATCAAACAGTTTGTACTGCTTCCATTTCCATACGGTTGATTTTGCCGTGCCTCCGATCATGGAAGTCCCTGATACCGCCGAATCCACAGTTCCAGAAGTACAAAACTCTTCTATGTTACTCTTTTTCTTTGGTTTTGTTTTTGGTTTGGCTAAGAATTTTGTTGCATTGTTTGGTGTGTGAATGGATAGTAGTGTGCGACTGATTTGAATAACGAACCCTAGAATTTTCTCTTCGTAGGATAGTGGCGAAACTTTTACATTCGCTAGCTGCAACGACTTGGTTCGTTTTGAGCTCAATTGGCGGCTGACTAGAACAGAAAAAGAATTCCATTATCAAGCCTGTTCACTTGCTAATATAGACGAGTATAAGAATGATTTACTTAATAGAATTCCATTATTTGTCAATATAGAACTACAGAAAATATGTCTAATCTAGACTTGCAATGTTGACATTGATAATATTTTGCTTTTCCCATTTCTAGGTGTTTTTTAGTCTGACCTTAGAAGTGTAGTGATGCATTTTAAGTTGCTCTCAGAAAAAATAAATTAGGTATCTGTTATGATTTATGAGGTGGAGAGGCGTGGGTATCATGACCGAGTTTCAAAATATAACGAAAATCACTTTTAGACTTCCGTAGGTTTGTTCAGAGGCTTCTCATTCTCATAACTGTTTGACGATAAAAGTTAGGAATGCTGGTTATCTAACTGTATCTACCTATTGATTAAGTTAATGAGTGTATTTTCAGAAATTTGTCCATATCATATAATTCATGATGTATTGAATTGAATTTTATATTATAGGCCTTGCGCTCATTTAATGAGAAAACATTCTGTTTTCCTCCTGGATTTTTTAAAATGTTGCTTTCAAATGTGTGCTGGACTTCACCATACTGAATTCACTTAACTTTTTTGCTATTCTAATACTTGCCTTAATCAGAATTCTCCAAGACTGGCTGGAACAGTTAACTGGGGCACAGCGACTGTCATTGGAGTGTTTGCAGGCATGTTATATGGTGGTAGCAAGGAGGCAGCTGCTTCTGTTGTAAGTATATAAGTAAAAATATGTTTCAAAACCCTGCTTAATATTACATTTTAGAGTGTAGTACGCTCAACTCAGAAAAGGTCATTGAAATAAAAGATAAGAGTACAAGTGAAGATCATTTTCTTTAAACAATCAAAGGGTAATTTGGTGTGAGTTTGATTTGGTTTTCTTACTGTTAGACATGTCCATGATGAGTCAAGTATTTCATAGTTATTTATTTAAATTGTGGTTCCCAAGAAATAATATTCCTTGTGAAAGTTCTTGGGTCTTCGGTAGAAGAAGAATATATAATAAAGCAGAAGACAAAATGAATACAATTTATTAAAACAATATTTTATGTTATCTATTCTATAGCAGAAACAAAGATAACTAAAGCAGAACTGTTCATTAAGAATTTTCCAGATAACTTTGTTTAGATAAATTTGTCATAGCACTTATAAGAAAAGAAAATAAGAAGGAAAAATGAAATAACTTTCCATTAGCTAACACTAGCTTATAGAAACATATATGTGTAAATTTTATAATTATTCATGTCTTCTAGTGTGAATTTTCATTTGGGTTTAGTCCATAAGCTCTTATAGGAGAAAAATATTGGAAGAAAAAATGGAATTAGCTTCCACATGCTAAAATTAGTTTATACATAAACTAATTTATAAAAACTCTCATATTAACTTCTCTAAAAACTAACTTATTCATAAGTTAATTTAGCTTGGAAAGTGTTGGAATAATTACTAAGTCTATTTATGATTAGTGAAGTCCAAAAGGTTAAAAGTAGGGAGTAGTTTGTGGGTTATCTCTATTTTATTGTACTTAACTGTCTAGGATAGTCTTTTTGACTTTCCATCTCCCTACCATGGTTACCAAACTTGCAGGTTAACTCGTTAACTACTCAGTCTAGTTTACGTGTTCACTTAGTGCTTCCAAGTTAACTCGGAAGCAAACTCATATTTGGTGTAGAATCAGTAGGCTCGTCTGAAATCGCAAGCTTGCTTTCGATTTGGAGAGTTTGTGAAGATATTTTTTAAATGCAAAACAGAGTCGTTTTTAGGGCTCACCAAATTAGGTTTTCTGATTTAGGGTCACTGACGAAACTCATCTTCTTTGTTCGTCTCTTGCGATTCACCCAAGCTTTGCTCTCGTTCTTGTTAGCGTATGTGTTTTTCCCTTCTCCTGCTCCTTGCTCGCATTGTCACTCGTTGTCGCCCACCATCTCGCCGTCACCGATGGTTGTGCCTCCTTTGTGTGCCTCTGTTTCGCACTCAGCCATCATCTCTCAATCCTTCGTGTGGTGTACGTGTAAGTGAAATTTTATTCTTTGCATTGAAGAAAGTTTTTTTCATGTGCCTCTAATTCCACCTCATCTCACGTACCTTTGTACGTGTGGTATAAATTATTTTATTTCTGAAAAGTAAGGTGCTGCATTGTTTTTAAGTTCTAAACAAAGCCCTCTGTTGCAGTGCTTGTTTTTTATGTTTTGTAGTGAAAAAACTTATACCATTATGTTTGGAAATGCATCAAATTCAGTGGATGCTAATCCAAGTGCATCTTCATCGGTTAAAAGTAGAAGTAAAAATGCTCCGGGAAATCAGTCTGATATTGGATGGAAACATGGGTTTGATATTAATGGTAATGGAAGAAAAGTTAAATGTAACTATTGCTTAAAGATTGTGAGTGGAGGCATATTTAGATTTAAACATCATCTTGTTGGAACCAGGGAGGATTCTGAACCTTGTGGTACTATTTCGGAAGAAACAAAAAATTTGATGATAAAAAAAGTTGCAGAAGCTAAGGATGCTTCAGTAAAGAGAAGAAAGTTACATGTCATTGATGAAGACCATGAAGAAAGTAAGAGTGTTGAAGGAGGAATAGGGTGTTCAGTTTTAAAGGAAAACAAAAAGATGCCACTACTAGCAAGGTGAGAGTCCAAGCAACTATAAATCAAATGATGAAAAGAGGATGGATAGAAAGAAGAAGTTGATGCTCAAGTGGTTGAAGTCTTTTACACCAGTGTCATTCCTTTCAATGTAATTAGAAATCCAACATTTGCAAAGATGTGTAAAATGATTGTTTAAGTATGGAGTTGGCTACAAACCACCATTTTACCATGACATTAGAGAGATGCTCTTGAAACAAGTTGTGAACAAAACATATATAATCCTTGAGGAATATATGGAGGAGTGGAAGAGAACTGGTTGTACCATTGTGTATGATGGTTGGACAGACAAAAAAAGACATTCTATTTGCAACTTCTTGGTGAATAGTTTTAAAGGACGATTTTTCTTTATTCAGTTGCAAAACATGTGTTGATGCACTGCCTTCCGCTCATCCGAACGTCACCGCTACTACCTCCATAGTTGTCGTCGGACAACCTTGGTCTAACCCTTGAAACATCATTTCAGATAAGTCCAAAAGCCACCCTTCTGGAAGTCACCCTAGGGTTTTCATTTTCCCTTGTTGTTTTAGCATCTCCTTACTTTTTTTTTGTTCCCTTGATCAAAGATGGCTACTGACAATGTTATTTCATTCTCTGAAATCCCTCCATTACTTCTGAGAAGTTGAATAAGAAAAATTATTTATCTTGGTATGTTGTCGTCGAAATGTAGTTTCTTGGCCAAGGTCATCATGACCACTTTGAGAAAGATGGAAGCCATGTGCCTGCTAAAAAGGTTTGACAGTGGAAACAAGCAAATTTTCAATTACGTGCCCTGTTGTGGTAATCAGTGGAACCAAAACTTCTGATGTCCCTTGTCACTCTGTTTGGAAGAAAACTCAAAACATTTATGCCAAATGATATCCAACATCTCTATTATTCAACAAACAAGCTTCCATCTCTCAAAATGGCAGACCATGATATGGTATCCTTCATGACTGAAACCCAATCAGCTGTGGAAGAACTGAGGATGTTCTTGGAAGTCGAATCTTTGGAGGAAATCAAGAAGAAACTTGACAAATATTATATGGTGATGATCCTTTGTGCTTTACCTCCAGACTTGGATCATATTGTATATCAATGTCTTATCAGTCATGAGGTCCCTTCCATGGATACCTTGACCACACATCTTCTTCATGAACTAGTAGAACCATTTGTCATGGTTGCCACACAAGAAAGAGGAGAACGTGAAGGTTGAGGGTGTCCTCAGTGCACATATTGTAGAAAGATGGGTCACACCCAAGAAAATTGCTACTTCTTGCATGATTTTCCTTCCAAAACAACAAATATCTCTGAGGCTAAAACTACCAACTCCAAGCTCAATGAGGAGGAATATCAAGAGTATCTATGTGTAAAGTCTAACAGTTTGGCATAAACATCTCAAACTCCAAGTACATTGCATTTCTCAATCCATGAAAGGTCAAAATTCATGAGTAATTAACTCGAGTGTTTCTGATCAACTTTTTATTAATATAAACAGTAGAACATGGAAGGGTCCTAGTCGCCCTCTAAAATTATGTTTGTCAAGTGAAAGAAACTTGTTTTATTTCCTTATTTCTTTTCTTCTATGAAGTTGTTCTTCTTACCCGGATCTTGAGCATGGACTTATGGACTGGTGGCAAAATCCTAACGGTGGTTTGATTGCTCCTTTTATGTGGAAAGGGCTTCCTTGTTGTTGGGAAGGGGAAGATCCATGAGTAAAAGAGTCTCCAACACTCAAGTCAAAGAGTTAGGATCTGTAAGTGAGAGTGAGTGTTAGTGAGTATTCCTGGGAAATACTGGTCCTATTTATAGGATCAACATAGGTCATAGGCCTATGTTCTTATTAGAATATTATTTACTTGGGTCGTATAATAAATAGTAAAGAGTGATAAATAATAACCAAGATACCAAACTATTAGGATTTAGTTATAATATTAAATATGGTCCAAATAGGTGTAGGTTGGGCTGCTCCATAGTGAAGGGGCTTAAAGGGCCTTATTGAGCCAGGTAAGAACACAAGTATATCAGAATGCCTAATTATATTTTTTACTTTTTGCAAATAGGGCAATGTTCACTTTTAGACCTTCAAGAAATAAATGTTCATGTATATTTTACTGTTCCTATTTCCCTAAACAAGGGACAAAAAAGAGTTGATGTAATTTGAAGCACAACGATCACATGTTTTCAGAAATGAAAAACCAAAAGGTGACGATTTTTGAAGGGCCTGAACTGAAGATATCTTTATTTATAGGGACTAAAAATATATCTAAACCTATTAATTATTTTTGCTCCTTGCATGAGCTGCACATTTTAGTTATTATCTGTGCACTGTATTGTTGTTTAGATAAGGAGATTAACTATCATTGTTTCAAAATGTCTTTATGAAGAAGACTGAACAGATACTGCTTATCCTGACTGTTGACCGAGAGAATATTGATGACAATTGTTAGAGATTCTACATTGTTTAGAAATATGACTAAACTGAAAATATATTGGTGGGATTATTAGATCATCATCTATTACACTGCTATCGAACCACATGCAGATGTCCACTTGAGATGTTTAGTTATTGGTTTGAAGGGCGTATGTTGAAGATACCCCCAATGGAGTTTGTTAGCGATATCAAGTTGATTTAAATGTTCATCTAAATGCAATAAAAACCAGTCTCACCTATGGAAAGAATGTTCTTTGCAAACATGCTACTGACATTTATCTTTTTGTATAGCCAATCCTAGTTTTTTTTCTTGTCAAACATGTTGCTGCAAATATTGCCAGTCTAGATTATCCCAATTAACTGTGGCAATCTTAAGGAATTTCACATTTGTTGTTAGAGCAAGGATGCCGAAGTTATGTTGAAACTTGGGAGCACTGAAGATAAACGCGAGCAATATCGATTGATGAGAGATGCAATGGAGAAACGATTCATTAGAGTTACACGGGGCTCGATAGTGGGAGGGATACGCCTTGGAATGTTTACTGCTGCATTTTACTGCATGCAAAATCTGCTTGCAGAGAAGAGGGGTGTTCATGATGTTTTTAATGTTGTCGGAGCTGGATCAGCGACTGCTTCAGCTTTTGGTTTAATCAGTAAGAAATCATACACTTACTGTACTCCATGTGTTGTTACTTGGGAAGATGATGAGAACAGCTAACTGTTCTACATTTTTATCGTACGTTATTTAGGTTGAAAATCTTTTAGATAATACAAAATGGTCAGACCACATCTAATGTGTTGAATGTTCTATCCTGTTTTGTTTTAGTGCCTGGATCACTCCGTTGGCGAGCAAGGAATATGGCGCTAGGGTCGGTGCTGGGAGCAGCATTTTGCTTTCCTCTTGGTAATGTTGACTACTTTTGTTAGTGAATAAAAGGAGAGGAAGCAAATTTATTATTTAATTGTTGAATGATATACCTTGCTTGTCTGAATTGTGGATGTGCAGCTATTTGTTGAAATTTTTCCCGCTAATTCTTTGGCAGGTTGGATCCATCTGAAGTTGGTACAAATGGCTAATGAAGCACATCCACATTCAGGTCAGAAAGAAGTTAAGAGTGGGGTTAGTGCTGCAATTGAGAGGCTTGAAGGAAATTTAAGTAAATGAAATACTATTGTTAGGTGTGACGCCCCTCATGCTCAGCAGGCTCGAGCATTTTATTTATTTTCGGAAAAGAGGGGTAATTTTTGCGTCAGGGGAATGACTTCCATGCCCTTTTATTGGAAGAAGTGCTAATTCAATAATTTAGTTGAACCTGTTACTCAAGATTTTCATCAGACACAGCAATGATACTTTCGGTCTAGATTAGAAATAGTAAGCATATTTTTAAAGTGCTTCGGACATCACTTATTCAAGTCTCTCAAAAACAAGAAAAAAAAGGTGGTAATGAGTAAACTTGTACAGACACTGTATTATTATTCATCGTTTACAGTGCATCCGATTGTATTCATCGTTGGTTTTTGAAGGCTGCCCAGGAGAAGGTTGTATCCTCCAAATATATTATGAAGATATTGTGTATTGCTCTTCATTGCTTTTACATGTTTTATTACCTTGAAATTTAATTCATTCCACGAATAGAAAAATTGTTCCTTTTTTTCTTCTTCCGGTTCATTTCTACCGTTACAAAAAATTAAAAATCCGTTACCCTTACATCTCTGAACAGACTTTCATTAGTTAGAAGGCGGGTCTTTTAAATTTCTTTCCCATTACCAAACGTTATTCAGGCATTGATTCTAGAAACTACTCATGTTTTTCTTAAAAGATCTTAGTTTACAACCAAAAAACTAACTGAACCCCCTTTCAAAGCATTACTAAACTAGACGATTTTCTTATTTTACTGTGCAATGGTGTCTTGAAATAAACTCGACTAATGCTCATCCCTTGATAGCAGTGCTATACAAGGAATTCAAGAGAATCAAAGGTCCAACTATAAGCCATTAGCAAGGGGTGCGGAACAATACAACATATCAGCTATGCATACCAATTGCGCTACAACAAACTTTAAATAACAGGGAAGCAAATAAACAGTGACCTATCAATTGATTTGATATTAACTTGGAATTTAGGGAACAGCAATAACAGGAAAACTATAAGCATTCAAGATACTCTCATCTGCCACTGCAGCACGGGTTTGAATGGCATCGTTCATATGATTGACTCCAAAAAAATCTTCTTCCACATCTATTTTACTCATGTTTTGCCACGAGCTCCATCTTCAACTTATTGTTAGTTGTGCAGCTTCTATAAACAATATAAAATTTCGCATTGTTCCTTACCCTGCAAAGATACAGGGAGATTTAAGGTAAGAAGCTACCACGTCTTTCGGAAAATTTCTTTGGACTACATCTGACTACTCATCCACAGATAGAAGCCACCACACCTTAATGTGTAGACAACTAGTCATCGTATCTTAGGACTAAAATACAAGGAATTGTACCCAGACAAGGGCAGACTCTATATTAAGGAACCACTGGTTTCAGTAAAACATTGTTCAGACAGGCTTAATTTGGAATTAATTGAGACTCAACTAAAACTGGTTCAATCCTGCTGAATATACCATGACTACCTAAAACTTCAATATTCCACAGGATTTGGTAGGGAATCATGAGAGAAAGAAAAAATGCTCCACACATATGATGTGTGTTCTACCAAATCTTTACAAAAAGCCAGCCAAGATTAAAAAAGAAGAGGTATATATCCAAGTCCTGGGAAAATAGGATAATGGCATTTCAGAATTCAGAATAGAACAGCCATTACATAGTTATGGTTTTAATTCCTTAACATAATGAGGTTACAGACAAGAAATTGACTTTGCTGGCAAAGAAATTAACATTTCTAAACCTAGTATTAAAAAGCCAGATAAAAAAAATTACCATTAACTTGGCTATGAATTGCACCTTCTTGCGTCTTCTTTTTTGTCTTTTTTACTGCCTCTTCTGTAACCACAAAGTTTGTTAATTAATAATTAAAAACATAAGATACTTTTTTGCTTCTACACAACAAAATGATGGGCAACTTTCCTCCTAGAAAAGTCATACGCATATGGTGTGAAAGTTCGCAAAAAGACTGGTAATATGTATTGAAAACCACAAGGAAGATATTTTTATTACACAACCTATGATACCTTTGAATTTTCTTTTCTTGTTAGCTCTCCTTCTCTTCCTTTCTGCCTGTGTAAGCTCTACTTCTTCCTTGATATCACCCTTGCCATCAAACACCTCCTCAGGAGCCAACATAGCAGCATCTGAAACAGCCACAGGAGCAATCTACCCATGGAAGGCGTAATACATTGTCAATAACTGATAAATGTAAGAAACATAAGCAAAAAAAAACTGATAGCAAGAATAGCTGCTTACTTCTTCCATTGCCAGAGCAGGCACATTAACTTGAATAGACATGTCCTCTATAACCTGTTCATTTCAATCCAAGGCAAAATAAGAAGAAATTTCAAGTTAAGTATATATAGTCTACCAAGAAATAATAAGAACGTTGGTGTCATACAGGTTTTGGGGCAAAGTTAAAATGAGATAGGGCATCCAGCTTCAGACAGAGTCTCTTGAACAGCATGGTAGCCTAATAAAGAGTACAAGGTGCAAGATTAATGCATAATAATGAAATATATAAAGGACATAACAAGTTAGTTACACAACCTGGTACAATTAGCCAACTTTGTATAATGCATGAGAAAATGAAGCACATAACAAATGAGAAAGAGATTAAATAGCACAATAAACAGAAACAAAGTAAAACAATCAAGATTTGCACCTCATTCTTTTGTTCATCTTTGAATGACAATGGAGCAGATGTGGGGTCTGTCTTCTGAACATATTCTTGCTGTCAACAATTAAAAAAAATACATTTAAGGTACATCACAAGCAAGGATGAAATGTACAAACCCTTGAAAAATTAGTAAAAGGTTTTCAAATGCTGCAGAACATATACTTAAAATACAAACCTCGTAAATTTCTGCAAGACCCTGCTTGCTTTTATTGTCATCCTGAATTCATAACAAAAATGAAATTACTTGTACAAGTTAGTTACATACAGATAGAGCTAGACAAGATGTTGACTGAACATTAAATCTATTTCAGTGAAATAAGCCTTACCAACTCTTTAACTTCCCGAGGCACTTTAGATGGCAATTTAGGAAGCCTTTGCACATCATTAAAAAACCCCTATATAAAACACAAGTGTACATTAGAAAAAACGTAGTGTAATGCAGTTTCATCTCATGTATTACTTGTTAGTAATTATATAACCAGCTTAACACATCCAACTTTTTACCAAAATGGTACATGTTGCCATCTATGTATCACTTGAAATAAGAATAGAGATTTAGAGTGATTCTAAGAGAGTATGTAAACCCCTCTCAAGAGTTTCATATTTATAATATCTTTAGATATATCATATACAATGAACATCAGAGAATTCTAGAAGACATATCTAGGAACTAGGATCATCATAAAGTACATAGCACCTAATAATACCCTATTAAAGGTCATTTATTCTAATACTTCCCCTCAAGCTGGAGCATACAAATTGTGTATGTACCCTTGGAGCAAATAAATTCAATTTGAGGACCTCTCAGTGATTTTGTTAATACATGTGCAAGATGATCATTTGATCCAACAAACTCTGAGTAGATTTCTTTGGACAACAATTTTTCTCTTATGAACTAGCAATCTATTTCAATGTGTTTAGTTCTGCGGAAGCAATGAGAAAAGCAGCTTGATTATCACAATACATCTTCATCGGCTGAATGCTACAAAAGTCTAATTCTTGTAAGAACTATTTTACCCACATAAGTTCAAGAGATGTCATTGCTCTATACTCAGCTTCAGTAGATGGTCAGGTGACCACATTTTTCTTCCTACTTTTTCAAGAGACAATATTTCCTCCAAGCAAAACACAATATCTTGTAGTAAAGTGTCTATCCATAAGAGAACTAGCCCAATCAGCATCACAATATCCAATAATTTAAGTATTCCCTTTACCTTCAGAAAGTAACCCTTGTCCTGGAGCCTTTTTGAAATATCTTAGAATACGAATGATTTACATTCAAGTCATCAATACATGGGTTTTGCATAAATTGACTCACAACACCAACTACATAGGACAAATCTGATCTAGTAATAGTGAGATAAATAAGTTTTCCAATTAGTCTTCTATATCTTTCTGGATCAAAGAAAGTTTCTTCCTGTTCTACCATTAATTTTAGATTTGGATCCATGGAACAATCTCCTGGTTTAAAATCAATCATACTCGTTTCTTTCAGGATGCCAAGAGCATATTTTTTGTTGTGAAAGTATCACTCCTTCCTTTGATTGAGCTACTTCTGTGCCAAAAAATGAGATTTCCAAGATCCTTGGTCTGAAAATAATTGCATAGATGGTGGCCTAGAGAAAGAGAGAGGGTTTTAGGAGAGAAATACCTAGGAGACCCAAGCAAATGAGTTTGAAACCAAGAATGAAGGCTAGATATGGACTCAACATGCTTCAGTGAGTCAAACAAAGGTGGCCTAGAGAAGGCCCAACCACTGGACAGCAACACGTGAGACTCACGCACCTGGGGCACAGTGATTGTTGACGACATGTGACAACGCATGGGATAGAGAATGGAGGCGTGACCACCGGGGTTGGATTGCGCTCTTCGAGGCACCTCAGTCCCAGGTGTTAAAAGACGAATCTCCAACGTCGAACAACGACGAACGACATAAATGGAGCCGTTGGAGAGTAAAAAAAACAGTCACAAAGACGGGCATAGCGAGATCAAGCCGCTCTGATACCAACTTGAATTAAGAATAGAGATTTAGAGTGAATTTGAGACAGTATGTAAACCCCTCTCAAGAGTTTCATATTTATAATATCTTCAAATACATCGAATACAATGAACATAAGAGAATTCTAGAAGACATTTCTAGAAACTAGGATAAACAAAAAGTACGTAGCACCTAATAATAAACCCTATTAAAGGTCATTTATTCTAACAGTATCATCTCCCACTCAAGTAAAAGACATGATGAACTATAGTAGACGTCCAAACCAAGTTAGTTCAGCATATAAAGTTACCTCAATAATCCTATTCTTGATCATATCCTCAATAGAAGCTGTAACTTCCTCAGTGATTACAGGAGTAGGCCTCACATTGTGCTCAAAGTCTAGATCAACTTCCAATGCACTATTTTTGGGTCTCTTTGCAGCAGTTACCTGTAACAAAATCATCAATCAATAATCAAAATACCAGATTAGCAAAATAGCCAGCAAATCCAACCCAAAAAGTAATCAGATTAAAAAAATGAACAAGGGACTAATGTATTACCTCACCCTGCATAATCCATGTTTTTGGCTCTATGTTAGCTTTCTCCATCTGCTCTATCTTGGATTGAATTTTTTCCAGCTCCTTTTCGTGGCCAGATGCAGTCCTTTTTTTCTACACATATGTAATAAAATAGAATAAGAAATTAAGAAAACTATTTACAAATTAAATAGTAAACATATATATATATATATATATAGAGAGAGAGAGAGAGAGACCTCATTGTCAAATTCTATGTCACCCTCATCTTCAGAATATTTAGATTCCCGAAGTACTTGAGCTTTTCTTTTTGAGCCCCTTTCCTTTTTACCTCCAAAGAAGTCTTCATACCTGATGGCAACAGGTGAAAAAAATGAACCCCAAATACAGACATGGTAAAAAAACATCTAAGGTAAGTATCCAGACAATTGCATAACATGAGCGGTGAGAACTGAGCATAATAATAAAGAAAATACACCAAAACAAACAAACTACATAATAATTAGCGGTAAACAGTGTAAAGCTCAAGGAGAGAGAAAAGATCACTTGGCCAAATTCATTTGGCCAGAGAATACTACAGGAATTACAATTGAAAAAAAAATAGAAAATGTATTTGATCCTAGAAAAGCCTTAAGCATAAATGCCATACAGTTAGCCTACCTTAACACTCTGAAAATCCAGTACCATAAAGCATGCTTGGTCTTATGCTTATGCAGTAAAACCCAAAGCACCCATCCATTTCATCAACCAAGCTTGGATCATATTCCTACTATTTACGTTTCCCTCCATCAATTCATAACTTTGTGTGTTAATTTCAAGATACCTAAAATGTGCTACTTCTGGCACGGTATGCTTTCCAACTTTCACCTCCAAGATATTATTAGCATGCAACGGGCATGTATTATTAATCAATACATTTTTCAATTAGTAGATTAAGGAAGGAAATTGACGGGAAAGAAAAAGGGGTATGCATATGAACAATCCAGGGAAATAATGACAGCAAAACAAATAACTACTTAGTTAAATTGACGGTGAACATTTAATGCAGAGGAGACCCATGTCCTTAAAGTCCCAAAGATATAGATTACACCTCGACCTTCAGCTGCACATAGGAATTTCACGTTTCTGGTGGGAAAGAGGAGAGAGGAGAAGAAAAAAGGATGAAGATGATAGATGGAAAGAGAAGAGAAACAGAGAGATCAAAGAACTGGACAATGCACAGCTCTTATTATCATTCAGTCTGTCAACAGTCCTACCTTATTTAAAGGTAACTACCAAACAGCCATAAAATCCTAGCTAACAGCAGCAGACTAACTAACTAATTAACATTATTTTCTTATTAAATATGTGATGAATAGAAGAAAACACAACACTGATGACATGGGTGACAGCGAGAAACTTCACTTACTATAGGTGTATTCAGCGTGGGACTCATACAGATAAATACCAGAAATAGGAAAAAGAGAAACAAGCTTTCACATCTATATCGATAATATCAAAAGAACTAGCCTAATGTACATTTCTTTGTCCAATGAAGAGCAAGTGACTTGATTTTTCTACAACGAGGCTAGTCCCTCCACTCCCTCTCCCATGTTTGGAAATATTATCAAAATAATAAAATAAAATTAGTTAAGGCATTGCATATCAGGTTGTCACGTGACAAGTGTTAACCATTAAAATCACAATTCTACACGCACTATCATAAGGCTAGACCTCCTGGCTATAATGCTTTGATATTGTATTCGCATCTCACCACAAAGTTTTACCCAAGAACAAGACATACACATGTGATATCTATAGATATTTCTGGAACATAGATCGTCAAGCAGAAGTGAAGCAATTTAAAGCTTTTACTTAAGCACTTCATTGACCAATAAGTGAAATTGTAGACTAGTGACAATGGATATAACCAATAACTAGAGTTGCAATCTTAAAATGGATGAAGATCCTTTTTTATAGTGGGAGGACAATAATAAACACCTTGCATTTTCCATGTCCTCTGCTTCTTCGTCTACATCATCTTCGTCACCAGACCCAAAATCATCATCCTAGATAAATATAATCAGAATGGGTCACAAACTAAATAATTAATAAACAAGCAAATAACAACTTAACAAGAACTGAACAATATTAATACGGATTTCACAGCCAAATTAGAAGAAAAGAAAAGCACTAAAAAACCAACATATAACACTACTAATAAAAATTCAACAAAAACGAACAAGACCGTATTATACCTCACACAAACCCTAACAGTGATATCAATTGGCACAAACTACCTAAAACAACTGTCCCAGGTTTAGAAACACCCCAAAAAAGACTAATAAAAACCACAGTAAGCAAAGAGCACACCCACCTCATCACTTTCCTCGTCATCATCTTCCTCCTCGCCTTCTCTGTCTGCCTCAGCATTCTGAAAATCCTCTTCCTCCTTATCTAAGTACTTCGCCAATTCATCTATTTTCAAGAATTTATCCTCAATGCCACCGCCTTCTTCATTATCTTCTTCGTCTCCCACTTCATCTTCCTCATCCTCTTCCATTCCTTCTTCTTCTCCCTGCTCTTCTTCGTCCTCGTCTCCTTCCTCTTCCTCTTCCTCTTCCTCATCCAACTCCTCGTCAAAACCGTCACTGTCTCCCTCCCACTCGTCTCTACTCTTTTCCTCCACCTTGTTCCCACTTTCCGAAAGAACCTTCAGCTGGGAAATCTCTTCAGGATTTTCAGCCAGCTGCTTCAATCGGCGGCGCAGGGTGGATAACAGAGGCTGTGATTGGAGGTCGATTTGTTGCCATATCTGTTCAGCGTCGAAACCTTCCACGAGGAGTTGATCCAATGGCGTTTTAGGGGAAAATGGTTTTAGGGTAGAAAACAAGTATTGGGACGCCGTACGAGCAGCTTCCGACAGCTCCACGTTCGGCGCCAACCATAAATGTGTATCCGTCGCTTTCAGGCGCCGTAGGGCTTCGACGCCAGCGTCACTCGCGTTCACCATTGTTGGGTGCACTGTCTCTCTGTTCTCTGGTGACAAAAGGGTTTAGTTTAGGGTTTTAGCACAACGAAAGTGTGACAGGACTGAAAATGTGCGTTTTCTTGACCTAATAAATAAATAAATTCGATTAATTGTTGGAAATTACTTTTTAAACCCAAATTGAAATTCGACTAATTTTGAGTATGTTATGTTTATATTTAGATTTAGATGTGTGTACAAATAAGGGAAGGATCTATACAAACTATCATATATTATTATCAATTATGCAATTACGTAATAATAAGAATATAAAATCGTTCCTCTTTAACCATCGGATACTTTTGACCAAATTAAATTCCTTTAAAATACTTACTTTTTCCACTTTTATATTTAATCTTTTAATTTTTTTCTTTTTTTAATAGTTACATTTCAAGATTATATAAATAAAAATCAATTCATAATAGTCTACATAAGTTACATGAAATATATATATATATATATATATATATATATATATATATATATATATATATATGCTATCTTAACTACAAAATTATTAATACATTATTTATATTCTAACATTTTTATAAATCATATTACTTTGTTATGATAAAGTTAATTATCTTATTCCTGCTTTACTCATTATTTAGTTTATCTTTGTATATATTAGTGATAATGCAATTTCATTCTATTTAAGTTAACAATGTTAACACACATAATGTTAGATGTTTTATCCATAAATGAGAATTTATAAATATACAAGATGATAAAATCAAATAAATCATGGGTAATATATGATAATGTTTAAATAATCCTCATATATATTTGTATTTCTCAATAGTTATTTTACAAAAATGTCGCAATGGTTTAAAAACTATTTTATCGATTAAATTATATTTTTTTAAGTAAACAAAAATTAGTGAAGATAATTCAATTTTAAATGCTATGATAAACATACCGGATTCTCTAATTATTCACTAATACAAAAATAGCATACAACGTCGAATATTTTGAAATGAATTCGCGAATTGTAAGATCCTTGAAAATATTTGTAAGTCAGATACTAGAAAAAAAAAGTAAAAAATAAATAGTAAATTGTGAATAGTAAAAAAAAATATTTTTGGAAGGGATAAGTGTTCCACATAGCTTTGAGATCATAATTCATCAAATTGCAAATAAAAAATTATTTTTATAATAGTAAAATGAATAAAAAAAAATGAATAGTTAAAATGAATAGTAAAAATGAATAGTAACTTTTTTGCGCTATAAATAGTCGAGGGGGAGGCTGAAAATTTACACAAAAGAACTTAGAAAATTTTTGAGAGAAGAGAGTTGGAAGAATTTCTAATATATTCTGTAAGTTTTCAGAGAACCAGGAAATTAAGTCTGTAATAGAGGTAAGGGAAGCCACTCTTATACTTTGTTTTTCTCTAATCCTAAATCTTGAATATGTAGTATTTGTTTCTGTATGGTCTTGAATTTTGAATGAGAACATTTATTTGTTTCTTTTGTATTTTTGGAAGGACGAGAAGTTGTCTAACCGGCTCTGCCAGATTCAACTTCTTGTTTCCCCAAAGCTTTGGTTGTTTCTTATATCTTTATATTGTATTTTTGGAAGGACGAGAAGTTGTCTAACCGGCTCTGCCAGATTCAACTTCTTGTTTTCCCTGAATTTTTATATTAATATTATTTTAATGGTAAGGGGAGCTAATTATTTTTGTATGAATTTATTTTATAAAAATATATGCATATGAATGTTGAACTAGTGTGCTCTTGTGAAACTGTTTTATGACTTTTATTATATTGGGTGTTATAACTGAAACTGTGAAATTGTACATGTTGTGATCTGATGAATTTAATTTGTTTTGAATGAGTTTGTTGGCTGAAATTGATCTTGTTGGAAGGTCTGGAGTAAGGGTTCTGTAATAGCTTGTATATGGGTATTAAATAGATGTACAGATACTGTTTAAGGTTGCTGTGAGAGGAAGTGAAAATATTAAAATTAGGCATTTCAGATTTAGAGCATAAGCGAACATGGTAGATAATTTAAATAAATCAATTGTTAATTATTGAGGGTCTTCCTTTGTTGGTAGGATAGAGGAACCTTAAAAACCTGAGTTGGCACATCCCTGATCATAGAGCAGCCCTGGCCTGGTCCAATCAGTTGTGACTAGTCATATGTGTTGGCGTCGAAGATGAGTTTGATGCGTTCAGACATCTGGGTCCTCTCTGGTGACCTATTGGGGTAAAGAAAGATCTCTACTAGGATGAAAATAAAATAAAACAAGTTGATTTCATTTACCGTTGAACCCAAACTTTAATATGTAATTCCTAAGACATGTTGATGTATTTTGGCTGATATATGACCTTTGATTGGTGAAAACATGTTGAGTTATACTTGTAAAAAAAATGAGTTTATAATATGAAGGATGATATCTGGCAATATGTTTACTTTATTTGGGTATTGACATCAAAATGGGTTATTGTCAATTTATAATTAAATGAACATGATTGAGTTACGTAGATAAGAGGGTATAATTTGTTGATTTTATGAAATGTTGGATTGGATATGAGAAATCATTACTTATGAAATGATGTTTACTACTGGGAGTAGTATGTTCGGTTTATACCATGAGAGCTTGATATGAACAAAGTAACACCCGGGGTTTATGAAAGCAGGCAGAAAGTGGTCTGACCATAAGGCTTTGACATAAACATATGATTCGTAAGTTTTATAGAAGCAGGCAGAGAGAGGTCTAACCATAAGGCTTCAGAAAGTAAGACATAGTATACAGGTGAGGCTTAAGGAAGCCGCTAGAGAGCGGTCTAACCATAAGGCTTCGTGAGTAAGCATGATATACTTGTAAGGTTTATGAAAATGAGAAAGATGATTAAAAAAAATGATGAATTAATGACATCGGGATAAGGGTATTTATCAATTGCAGAAATAAATGATTGTAACATTTATATTATAAGTTTAATGATTGTATGATATGGCTGGCTTACCCTTATTTGTTTGTGCTATTATCATATAACTCATGTTATATGTGAATAGATAATGTTGCATATGTGGTTGAAAAAGCTTAGAGATGATGAGAGAGATGCGGGGAAAAAACTTCAGGGATTTTTGTAAAAAGAATAAATTGTATTGGAAAATATATGTTGTGTAAGACTTATAAGTTAAATTTCAAATTTATATTAAGTGGTGAAGACTATATTGTTTAAAGTTTGTAAGTTTGGTATTGTATTTTGGAGGAATTGAAATAAAATTTGATTGTTTATATCATATTAATTTAGTCTCTACTACAAGTAATACCCTTTATTATATTTGGGTGTTACACGAACGACGTCATATCAGTACGTCGAATTCAAAAAAACTCGACTTTAAATTAATGTCAAATTTTGTTAATATACAACATTAACTTAAAGTCTAATTTTGTCAATATTCCAAGTTAATCAATTTTTTTTGTTTTTTTAATTAATTGTAATCATTTTTTACAACTCTATGAAACCTGAAAAGCAAAAATTTCAATTTTTGGTATTTTATAAAGCATAAACTATGAACCTGTAGTGTATTATCAACAATAAAAAATAATAACCAACAACAAACAAGTTCAATCAAACAACAACAACAAACAAGTTCAATCAAACAACAACAACAAACAAGCTCAACTAAACAACAACAAACAAGCTCAACTAAACAACAACAAACAAGTTTAACAAAAAAACAACAAACAAGTTCAACAAATAAGTTTTTCAAAACGAAAACGAAAACTAACCTTCAAAATGTGGGTTCGTCGGAATAAAATTTTGTGACAATGAGAGAAAAAGCAGAATGCGCCTATGAAGGACAATAGCACGAAAATAATCTGTTAAACACAGACAAAAATCATACATAAAGTATTCGAGAAAAGTTTGGAAAGAGAAAATGGTATAACATGCTAAGATAGGTTGAATGAATTTTCAATCTCTCGCTCAAATTTTTATTAAATTCGCTAATCTTTTGACATCAAATTACATCTAATAATTGTAATTATTTACAAAAATACCACCGCTCATTTTTAATTTTAATTTTGATTATTCAGTGGTTGGACATTAAACGTGGGACGTTATATGTTGTTGTTTTTGTAGTAGTGATTATAGTTCACAATAAATTAGGAGTGCATATAAAATAAATTTTTAAATAATTATCAGTTTCTTTTAAATGAAAAAAATATTATCATATAGACATGTAAAAGAGGTCAAACTATTTTCATAGGTCGTAACTTATAAAAAGATAGCATTTTAGAACAATCCAGTAAAAGTTAAACATCCTACATTGTGTTTATTGAATGTTTTATCATTTGTATCAAAAGATCTGTGTTCAAATTCAGCCTCAAATAAACTATCACGTGGCATTTTAGTTGTCGTTTAAATGTTCCCCAATTTTATATGATACAAGCATATATCAACTTTGGTTCAATTATCTATTCACTAAAGAGGTCATTTTTATCGCTTTGAACACTAAAAAGTACGTATAAGGATAAATATTTCAACTAAGAGTTACATACATAAGAGAATAACAATTACTGTTGCATTGAAGTGTATTCAATGTTTTTTTACAACAAAACTACAAGGGTGAAACGAAGAAAAAGACATTTATGTGAGTTCAAAATTATTCAAGGAGCTGAAAAAAGTTCGCAACAATCACTTATTCTCAAACCTATATATAAATATTCTTTTGAAGAGAAATTGATGTTACTTTTACAAATGTTAATGTTGAATTTTCTCCTTACCCAAACTAATCTGGTAAGAACATTTTTTTATTCATCCCAACAAACTCGTAAAGTAAATCAAACCATTAAAAACATCCAAAGATACTACTTTCTTCAGTGAGGATATATGATCTTTTTATTACTCAGACTCTATATTTATATAAATTATGAGTGATTTGTCAAAATAATACTTAATTAAATTTTAAATAGTTTATAAAAATAGTATTGTCAACAAAAACAATTGAGAGTCAAAAAAATATCCGGGTTTAAACAAAAATACTTTATTAATATTTGTTTTAGTTATAATAAATTATTTGATAAAAAAAATATTTCAAGGGATCAATGTGAATAACTGAAAATTGAAATAAGACTTAATTATACTTTTTAACCTACCTAATAAAAAAGTTTCAAGAAAAATATAAGGAACAGGCTCTTTTAATTCATTTTTAGTGTTGAATGAAATGTACTAAAAATAATTAAATTGTGAGTTGTATATATTCTCTTTAGTTGTTATTTAATGAAATTTGGTAACGATTTTATAGTTTTAATGAATTTTAAAAATCCATCAGAAAGTGTTAAAAGTTATTTCACTTCAATAATATAAATGACATTTTAATGAAAACATTCATGACTGAAACTATCAAAAGATTATTTAAATTACGATTAAAAACAATACATAAAATCACAAAATGATGACACGTAAGAGTATCTACAATACAATTGTATATACGAGTACTTAATTATTTTTACCAGTAAATTATATATTTATTAGGTAAAAATAAACAAGAAAATAAGAAAAACTAACATAAAAAAAACTTATTTTACCAATCTTAGAGTAAATTTTCTTCTAAAAGTTCGTGAAGAAATTACACATTTAAGCTAAATAAACATGCCTAATAGATGTTCTACGTTTAAAGAGATCCTATGGAAAGTAATTTATTTCGTTTTATTTACATAATTTCCAATAGAAAGTAATAATATTTTGATGATTAAAATAAATACCTAATAATTACATTATAATGATCTAAATGAATGGCTTGATGCCCTCATCTTTGTCTTAAACTCTAATTATTTTGTTTTTACTTCTCCCAATGCAAATTCGAACACTGAACGACAATAGAACCAATAATTCAATGCACTGATATCACAGTTTTTACACGCGCACATGCCATCTTTCGACAAGTGTCAACACAAAGTAACGCCCAAAACTCTCTTTGCTTCTAAACCATTGAATTCAAAAACAGCCAAAGAAACTTATATACTTCACCTCAACTTACAAACTTTTTTACTATTTTCTTGCAACTAAATATCTTCCCTTTTTCTACCACAAAATTTATGTTCTGAAAATCGAACTCATCTCACATATAGGTACGAGTCAGGGTACCGCGTGGACAACACGCTGTGTTTCAGCTTCATTATCAAAGCGAATATGCCATAGCACGGAATATGCAATAATGCCATCGAAAAGTAACTGAAAATCAATCACAGGACAGTGAGAAGGTATCAGAAAAAACATCATACCAACGCTTACTCAGAATCAGATACCCAAGAAATAGAAAGATACACAAGACAAGAAGAAAATAATTAATGTATACCACAGTGGAGCATACGAGGAGGACAAATCAAGAAATGGATATGGCCACCTGTTTTGTTTTTTTTTTCAGAAAAAAAGTATAATCAGGAAATTATGTATAAGATGTTTCTTTAGCAATTCAGTGATTAAAATAATGATGAGGGTTGTTACCAGAGTTTAACTATGGCATGAACAATCCACTGGAAAATCACATATGTAATTGTCCACATGAAAAAGTATCCTATTCGAAACCAAGGGAACCTCTGGAGAGAACAAAATGAAGGGTAAGGATTTGAATATATATATATATATATATATATATATATATATATATATATATATATATATGCAGTGAAAGTGGACAATTAGCTAGAATCAAATCTAGAAACTCACCAAGGAATTTAAAGCCGTGTCACCTAGCAGGAAAACAGCATTGATGGTGTGCATACTGATTATTAGCTGTCACATTACAATTTTGACTTATGATTTAGCTCTGATGTCTCTTTTTGGGTAAGAAAAGGAACAGGTATAGTACAACTATATATGTATGCTTATGTTATAAAAGAAGATTAACAAATATAATCTATCGAGTCGCACATGGCTTACCAAATTTATGTGGTAATCTTTGATGGTTAGAAACGGAACAATTATGAACCAAAACACACAATCTGTGAGCATTACAGCACCTGCAATTATCTGTTCATGAAAAAAAAGACAATTTATGTAGCCAATGGCAAAAACAGTCCCATCCCAGATTGTAAATGTTGATGAAAGGAAAAAAAGATAAAGATTTATTTAAGTTGAGTTCATCATTTATCTAAATCAGTGATGTAGGCCAAGTTTACCTGGAATATTATTTGAAAGATATAACCCCAGATGCCCGCAGGTTGGCGAACAAGATGTTCTTGTGGAGTTCCTAATCCTTTGTCATTGTTTGATGGATTAGAGCACTGGGGGGTTGTAGGAGTATCAGAAATTCCTTGCTCTGCATCTCCATCAACATTTCCAACCTTGTCACCACTGGCTTTTTTAAGATGCTGGTAACAACCATGCATGGAGAGCAAAGATCCCAGCTACAAAATCAAACATACAATGACAGTGTATAGCCAGATTATGGACTAGTTTATATAGATGAAATAGAAAGAAAAATTAGATGAGGCTCATCATAAAAGTATTTACCCCAAAGTAAATGGTGACTGCAGCAAAAGTCCACCTGTTTCATAGCAACAAAAAACAAAAGAAGGAAAAATTAATAGTCAAAAGCCAGAAGAGAAAAACAGACCCTTTTTTTTTACAAACGGAAGCGGCTTCCAATGGAAGATTATATTGGATAAAAACACTAGTTATCTTAGAGACACACACAAACCCATGATCACAAAAGGGGATTGTATGAGCCTATTTAATTCAAAGAGAAGAGGACTGATTGAACTGCTACTAATCCCTTCGTTTAGAAAAACAAACCAAGAGCTTCTTTTTTTTATTCGAGATTGATTAACTTTTTGTTTAAAGTTTAATTAGCTTTCAAATTATTGGTCCAGCCACAGACTTCTGCTTTCATGTTCCACACCTACAACTTAGGATGGTTCTTAACATAGAAAAAAATTAATACGCATTACTTCATTTTAACAGCATCCAAATTTCATATGAAGAAATTCGAAATGGAAAATGGAAACTCACTCAGTGTAAAAGTAGAAAATGCTTCCTCCGTCAGCAGTGGCTGTCAGTATGAGAAGCACCAAAAGCACAACAAATGCAAAAACTCTAAACCCCAGTAACCAGACAGGGTGAATTCCTTTCAAACAAGGCCTCCAAATTTCATCCTCATACAAAGTCGAGGATGTTTCTTTCTGGTCATCATTTCTTGTAGCTGTTTCTCTCTGGCCTTCCTTGTTATCATTTCCTGTTGCCTTCCACGAAACTTCATACTTCAATATAATCAATGAAGAAAAGATAGCTGAAAGCAGAACCCAAATGACACAAACCAAGACCCTCCAATTCAACCAGTAACTCTGTGTGGTTGTATCTGCAGTGATGATGGGTTCCCACGTGCCTTTTGGAGAGCCTGTGACGAACCTCATTTCGTTACTTCAGATTCTCTCAAAGGTAAGTGGAGAGGGAGATGGGGTTGTTCTGCTTCTCCTTAGAAAAATCCCTCAAATGCTATTGAAGAACAAAACAAATAGAATATAACAATGACCTTAAGAGAATTGGAAGCTATATATTAAACTTGTTCTCTGTGATCAAAAGTGGGGCCTAACGAGAAAGTACACATGATAGTGATTTTTCATGCATTTCAAACTAGGAACAGCTGCAAAAGTTTTGGGCCAGGGAAAACTAAAAGTTTGAAGTCTCTTGACCCATTTTAGCCACATTAACTAAACGTTTAATTATCGGATAAGGTAGAGATTTCAGGCTTTGGATGGATTTCACACAAAAAGATAGAACACCGACAATGTTAATTGTATGTGGATCAGTCTATAAAGGAAAAAAAGAAGCAGCTAAGAACTGTAAGCAAAAAGAAAAGGTTGAATTGAAACTTGCAAGGGAAAGCAAAACAACGTGGAGGAGCGAGAAGAGATGCTTTGCTTCTTTGCTTTTGTATATAGAAAACTATTAAAGGTTGTAGACTGTATAGAGAGAGAGAGAAAAGAAAAGGATGGTGTTGTGTGGTGTGCTTGGAGCACAAGCTTCTTCTATCACCTTTACTGTTGTTATCTAACAAGAATCTAGTTGCAGCCTTGACCACCGTATTCCCATGCAAATTTTAAACTAGTGTTGATGAGCCAAAAGACAAACATGTTTCTCTGAACCCTTCTTGGGTTAATAATCATATTATATTTCTTTTTTTAATGACAGAGAGAAAGACATAGGAAAGGGACCAGAGAGAGGGTATAATTGTATTTGGATTTTGTATTGAAATGCTTGGAGCCAAGATTCTTCATGTATCCCAAGAATGGTTTGGCCTCGCATGAGTCATGACTTGCTCAAAAAGAAATAAAGTGAAACCACAAGAAAAAGGGATGACATGGCTAAAAAAAGGTAAAATATATTTTTCATTTTTCAGAAATTAGTATGTTTCTGATCTCTATATTTATTAAAGTAGTTTTACTTCTTTACAATGAAAAACATTAGTCCCTACATTTGTTAAAGTGGAATGAAGAATTTATTTAAAAAAAATGAAGAGATAAAAAGAGGATAAATGTTCAGGAGATGATACCCGAAGGAAAGTGAAAAAAAACTCTATCATCTTCCGAATAGTTTGTGTTGAATTCTAAAATGAAATTGTAAAATAAGGTACAACTACAGGTATGTAATAATTTGTCATACATGAAAATAGGTTGGAACATGGTTTGGTGCTAATGATACTAAAAGTGATTGGTATGATTGAAATGGAGAATGTTTTATTAGGTCCACATTGTTAGGAACACATTGGTAATCAATAATCAAAGACGGGTTTGGAACGAATAAGGTGGTTGACTCGGAATGATGCAAGAAGAATTTAAAAGCAGCCACTCTGTTTTGACATGTGTTTCCAATCATACAACTTCTATTTGAACAATGAATGTCTATAGTTCATTTTATATAGTGAAATAAAAAGAAAGAAAATATAAACTAAAATAAATAATATAATGAAAAATATTTTATAAGTAATGTATGGTTGAAACGCTTGACAACTGGCAGATAGAGTTTTGGTAAAGGTTTGGTATTGAAGTTTTTTTTCTTTTTGGTTACAAGTTTGGTTAGGGTTTTGAATGTGCATGTGGACCTTCTTCTCTAGCCACCAAAATATGCGTGTTATTAAGAATATGCTTACAATCAATCAATCAATGTGTTATCAAAAGATAAGCACTGCATATTAGATTTTATGCTTTGTTTCACCTTCAGATTTTTTGTGTAATCAAGAAAAAAAAATGTCACATTTTTTAAAGGATAAAAGACTATTTTTTTTAAGAATGAATCAATTGTTTTAAAATCAGACAACCTTGCAGTTACAATCTTATTTTTATTCTCTTTCTTTTACACTTGTTTATCTCATTTTTTTTCTTACTTAACTACTTTTCTCTCTATTTTCTTTCTCGATAAGATACACGGATCAGGATTGCATTGGTGAAATTGGCTATATTGGATTATGTTTACACACAGCTATTTTTATTTATGTCAAGAACACACACAGTATACTTAAAATAGTTTTAATATGAACTAATAGGGTTAAATTATTTATACACCCTTATTTAAATTAGTATATATAAAAATACATAGATTTTATTATGTTATGTTGAAACCAAAACAAATTTATCAAAGAAAAGCAAGCAATTAATTAAATAACAACGTAGATTAGTGCATATTACATAAATTTAGTCCAATACAATCATTCATTTTTGTGAAACAACATCCCATTTTATATATATATATATATATATATATATATATCACATCATATACACAATACAAATAGACACAAACACACACAAACATGCATACACACTTACACTTGTGAGCACACACATTTGGGAGCAACACAAATAATTTAAGGGCTAGTTCCTTTGCCTTTCTCCGTGAACTTGTATATTAGTCAATTGTTACATTGGTTTAGTTTGGTTGATCTGAAAATTGATCTTCCCACCCAACTTAATTCCAAAAATGCAAATAAGACCAACATTAATAGCGAGTTTAACTAAGTTAAAAAAATAAATAAATTCTAAACGACATAAATTGAGTAGTGTTTTGACGTATCTAAGACAAGCTCGCTATAAACTTACCTAATAAGCTCATATGACAGCAAAACTCTCTTATCTTAGTTAAAGGAAAAGGAAAAGGAAAAGGTTCAAAGATAAAGTTAAGGTAAAAACTCATCTCCTAATTTTTCCTTTCATTAATGCTAGTGTAAGTTAAGACTCCTTCTTTCTTTTCTTTTTGTTTTTTACTGTTGCTTTAAACTCAAGAAGAAAAGGGGACAAAAATGCAACTCAAACTTCATCTATGTATCCATTACTAATCTTTCAGCCGACAAATTGATATTTTTTTTCGGCCGAAATAGTGAGTAGATTGATCAAGCCTGTTTTGCATGTTCATACAATTGTGTTTTGGATTTTTTTTCCCTCTTGGTCCAAATCTCTATACCCTATAGTGGGAGTTGGCACCTTAAACAAGTAAGAACCACACAGTCGTTTATTGTTTTTTCTTCCTTATTTCAGTAAATAATATACTTTCTCCTTTTTTTAATAACAATAAGCAAAGTGTAACAAAATTCATTGTTTACTTTAATTCTTGTTTTTCCGTCAAAATAAAGTTTTCTGAATATTTCATCGCATAAAAAATTGTTCGTTTAACTTTGGAAATAAAAGAGAAACCTAATTCAATTAACTAATACAATGAATAATTCAGTAAAAAGAATCCCTTGAATAATTGGGTCTCGTTGGGTCAGCTTCTAAGTTGCAGGTTTTTTTTTCTCTCATAATCTACTTTATCTAAATCTACCATTGATCAAGTTAAAAAATTATCTTTAATCGAATTTCACATAATTGTTTTTCAAAATATAAATTCCTTTTGTCGATTGAAATTTAGTTTTCGGAATTAAATTTTCAAGAGCATATTAATTTATTGACATTAAACTAATGAAAATATATTTAGAAAGTCTGTAATTAGTTTCTATGACACTGATTTCTTGGCTTTTCTGCACATCAATTCAATAAAATACAAATGTATGCTGATCATTTTATTCGTAACCATAAAATATTTTGCATTTAGTAAAGCATATAGACTGCTTGAATACTTTGGACTGGCGATGAGAATGACAAATATTTACATGTTGCAGAAGGTGATGCTGTAGTTCAGTTTCAAATATTACAACCTTCATCATCTCCAAGGAGAGAGAGAGAAAACGGGGCTATGGTCACATTGAATGATCGTGAGCCTACTCTTTCCACATGGATCATTTCATAGTCACCTTCCTGCATTATGATACAAAACCCTGGTTTTATGTGCGATGTGATGATGACGCATCTGGAAATCCTTGAAAGTGGAAATGCATCTTGAATAAAACAAGCAAATGCAAACAAAAAATCTAAATCATTTAGGGCTTAAGTTACATTTTTCCACTGATTCCCATTCTGATGAAGAAACTACAAGTGTTGCATGCTAAAATCATGATACCAACTCAATCTGTAGTAATATTAAAAGTATTCTTTGAAACATTGAAAAATAGGATGCATCCATGAACCAATCACCCTGACTGAAAGAATGTCAAAACAAGGCTTCTAATTTTGCTTTTTTTTTTCATGGAAAGCTCGTTGATTATGCAACTAATGAAGTTGCTCGGTTTGAAAACATGGCAGAATTGCATCCCTTCAAACTTAATGGCGTGTATGTGTATTGAAACCCTGTTCTAGCCTGTTGACAATTTAGCGCAATATATATTTGATTGAACCAAATCAATCTTGAGAGAATACGTAAATAAAAGGAATGAGGAAATCAGGTGCTTTTGTCCTTCTCATTTAAATTTATTTACACTTTTCGTCTCTAGAAATTATAAATTTGGTCTTTCTGTCTTTTTTTGTTAAATATTTAATAAGTTTAGCTACACAACGTGACAACATTCAATTGGCTTGTTGTCAACCCTTGACACATTTTATGTATCTTGATTATACTCTTGATCTTTCTGAAATTGCAATCATGAATGATCACAGAGAAACCAAAAGCATAATTACACACATCACCATGTGTTAGATAACACACCAATTACCACGTTTACATTTAGTGTAACATCTAAAATATCTGTTAAATATTTAATAAAAGATTGACGGAAAGACCAAGATTGTAGGCATGCACTATCAAGAAAATCCAATTTAGGCCATGGGAAACGGAAGACCAAAATTGCACAATTGTAATACATGTGGATCAAAACTATTGTACTATATTTGATTGCGTAATACCTAAAGTATTGAAATATCTTATGCTTCTGATTATCCCAGGAAATTGCAACAAAAGTAAATCTTACCATTCTTCCATTTGGTGTGCTCAGTGGGCAGGCTGAAGAATATTCAAAACTATTCCCAGGAAGTATTAACGGCTGTTCACCAACAACTCCAATTCCCCTGTCATGTGGAAAATAAAGTACAGAAGTTATTTTGAATTTAAATCCCCTTGAGTTTCAACAACAACGCTCTTTTTTTTATTAAGTGGGTTACCGATATCAAAGTAACTCTGTTTTGCCATGAACTATGTGCCTCATGAGTTTAAAGTAAAAAACAAAACTTTGGAAGAAAAACATAGGAAAAGAGAAGAATGATTAACTCACCAGACATTTTCCGTCTTCCCATTAGCATCAGTTATAATCCAATGCCTTCTAAGAAGTTGAACAGGGTGGTCTGAGTTATTGGTAATTCTTATTCTATATGCAAAGAAGTATAACCCCTTTGAAGGCTGACTTCTGCCCTCTATATATACACTCCTAACTTGAACCCTGATTCCCTGAATAAATCACAATTAAATGTTAATAATTTCAATTAGTTTTGGTGTGTGCGAAAAGTACCCTGTTTGTCATGAATTCAGCATTTGCATATTACAAAAGCCACGACAACAGGAATAGTAAAAGGTCTGATAGAAAACTAGTGTTTTATTTGACTACAAAGAATACAGAATCTTCTCCATTTACAGCACTGCAGATCTTCCCCGGTGTGCACCTTCTTGTGTTCAAACGCCCTAATTTCCTTTCAAATGATAAGATAAGTCTCTCTCTCAAAGTTTTCTTTTTTTATATTTATTTATAGGAAACTTGCCTAATTTCTTCAAACTATCTCAGCTCACTCACCTTACTGACTAACTTTCTCATTAACAGACACCTAACTGGTATTATGAAACTTATGGAGAAATCATCAAATACAAATTATTCCAACAGAGATACTCAACATTTCCACTTCTGAACACATGGTATCTAAATAATTATTCTACCAATACAATCAACTTAAAAAGACTGATTAAAAAAGGGAAGTTGCTTTACTAGTTAAACGTATTTCGAATTTAGCTAAAGACTAGAGAACTGTTTAGGAGACAAAAGTATGTAACCGAAATAGGGATCATACCAATGTTGTAGCATCACTGCAGCATTTTAAAAGAGAGTGTGGGGCAATTTTTTTTAGCTCATCACGATAACTAGCAGCATCCTGGAAAGACAGAGGAAAAGGTGCCCAAGTGTAAAACTAACAAATACACATAAAAGTATAAGTCACGTTTTGTAAATTCAAGGTGAAAGATGTGAGAAGAGCTGATCTGATAGAGGATTAGAAAGAAAAATGAATGTAGGGATATGAAAGTTAAGATATGTACATATTACACCCTTTAATGGTGGAACTGAATATTGAACGAAACCGTGTTTATTGAATTTTGGAAAACTGGGTTACAGACGTAACAATATAACAATTTGAAACCGATTGGAAAAGAATGTACACTTTCACGTTATTTTACTATGATTACGATTTTCTCTTTCAAACATTAGTTGAACATTTTACGATATCCATTTATGTACATCTAATGAAATAATATTTACATCTTAAATAATCAAAAAAATAGTTTAAAATTGTGTTCCAAAATTATAATCGAACCAAAAGACAACATAAATATTAGAGTTCCACATTATGTTAAAAGAGACAAATTGAATAACATATAAAGTGAGAAAAACACAAAATTATTTGTCTTTAAATTTTTGGGTTGTTGTATGATGTCATGTTCTCTTATGTGACTTATTGTGAAACAATAGTTTTGTTTATATGAAATATAAACCACAAATATATCAATAATGCATTTCTCTCCCGAGCTCTCTTGCTTCTTCGCTTACCACATTCTCTGCATTGTTTGCCAAGTATTATTTATTTTAGTTTGTGGCCTTCCACAATTCCTTTTTGGTTGCATGCTATAATACCCTTCTATTAAAATCAACCTTGTAAGTAATGAGTTTACCAAGGGAAGAATGCATCGAAGAGACACAGTACCAATGAGACCTAAGCTCAACCCACATAAGGGATTGATACTACTTACAACCCAAAACCTTAAGTTTACAGGTCTTCTACCTTATTGTGCTCAACTTTCTCATATCTACCCAATGTAGGACTTAAACTCACATTTGGATTCCCAACAATCTCCCCCTCAAAGGTGAGTCCCTTCCACATTGGTATACTCCCCATCGAACAAAAATATTCTCAACTATGAGTACCCATTTCTTGTACTCCTTTTCATCTGAATGGGACAGACTTGTCTGGCACTCTGTTAAGAAGACTTTCAATACAGGAACTCGTCTAAGTCGATCACCGACATTAACCTAATTTTAAGACTGTAGGTTTATGGGTTTTCTACTTTATATGATGCTCAACTTTCTAATATCTATCCAATGTGAGACTTAGACTCACTTGGATTCTCAACCATAAGAAACTCAAAGACCTTTATAATCTTTATCAGTTTGCTCTCATTGAATGAGAACCTAGTGCACTTGTTGCAAATTACAAATTATAGTATGATAAATTTAAAACCTTAACTGGAGGCCCCAACTCGTTTGTTGTAAGATGTTACGTATCCGAGTGGGAGACGTAACTAGAACAAGCCTTGACACACTCTCACAAACAATGAACAATAGATAATGGCTGAATAAGTCTCCTTTTATTGAAAGAAATAACTGAATCAAAGGAAGCAAACAATAATTGGGAGTATAACCTCCTTCAGTGAGCATAACCTCTCTTACAAAACTCAATAATCAAAAGCATGCCCTAAACCATAGCGTCAGGGCTTTATTTATAATTATTATTTTCCTAGGATATACTTCTAATTACTGTAATTAACTTATACTGAATAATTCTCTAGGATACTACTCTAATTACTGTAATTAACAATATTTCCTGGAATACTGTTCTAATTACGTAATTAACAATATTTCCCTAGGATACTGCTCTAATTACCGTAATTAACAATATTTCCCTAGGATATGACTTTATTTACTATAATAACTAAATATTTCCCGCCCATCCTAACCTCTGCGGCAGTTAGGGTGCTTCCTTGCTGCTTCCAATCGTTCGGCCTGGTCGCTCCCCTCGTCTACCATTCGGCCAACTCGCTCCCCCTCGTCTACCGTTCGGCCAACTCACTCCCCGCCTTCTATCGTTCGGCCAACTCGCTCCCCGCCTTCTACCGTTCGGCAAACTCGCTCCCCGCCTTTACCGTTCGGCCTGGTCGCTCCCCCTTGTCTACCGTTCGGTCCCCTTCTCTCTCTCCTATACCTCCTTCTCTCATATACTTTCCAGCCCCTAACATAAGAGGTAAAATAACATACGGTTGAGAGGATGTTTGTAGAAACTTCAATAAGGAAATGTGAAAACCAGGATAAATCCTGGCAGTATTAGGTAGATGGAGATTATAAGCTACAGATGCTATGTGTGCCAAAATTGGGAATGGATCGAAGTAGCACACATGCGGCATAACACCACTGAATGCTATGTATATGGTTGAAGCTTTACCAATGCTAAACCACCCATCTCTAATTGCATTTCTCCCCTTTTATCTGCCTGCTGTTTCATATAATTCTGAGCCTTTATTAAATTATCTTTCAATTGTTGTAACAGCTTATCTCTGGCATGCAGAATCTCCTGGACAACAATAAGATCCTTGGAATGAACTTCATAGCGAACACAGAGGGTGCATCTCAACCATATAAAGCTTTAAAAGGAAACAAACCAAGCCTATGATGCATAGAAGAATTATACCAAAATTGAGTCCAAGGCAACATTGAATGCCAAGCCTTCTGATTATAATAGACAAAACATCATACAAACATTTCTGAGGTTTTATTCAAAGCTTCTGTTTATCCATCCGTTTGTGGATTATAAGAACCCATAGCTGGAGTGGTACTTTGTGCTTTAAAGAGGTGCTGCTAAAAAGAAATAATAAAAAAAACTTATATCACATTCCGAAACCATGGATTTAGGAATACCATAGAGTCCAACTATGCTAGTAACAAAAGATTCAATCACTATTTTTCTAGTAAAGTTCACCTTTAAAGGAATGAAGCGCCCAAATGTAGACCGCCTACAACTGCCACCATGATGGTAGAATACCCATGAGAATGAGGCAAACGTGTCCATAACAATGTCTTCCCACACATGTAGTGGAATGGGCAAAGTTCTAATAACCCCAAAGGTAAAGCATGACCTACCTTAGCTTGTAGACAAATGGAGCATCCACGCACACATTGTCTTATGTCAGCTTGCATTTTTGGCCAATAAAATTGAGAACAAATGCAGGAGTTTTGGTAGCACTAGAGAGATCTCCCACTTTAGGGAAATGAAATCAAATAAGATTTGCTTATTCAACTCTTCATTACACATAAGCACAATCCTGCCTCACCAAAACAATACTCCATTCCGTGTTGTATGATTTCCCAAGTGTTTCTCTCCGTTGGACTACCCAATAAATTGTATAAGAGTCGATGGGTAATCCTATTGATCGGTTTGTGGGTTGTAGATTTGTAGATCCCTTTATTGAAAACATTCCTGGTAAGGATAAATGCAATGTGTCTACGATGGAGTCACGTATTTTGTAGTTAAATTACCTATAAGTGAAAAAGATTCACACACATATTATCTTAAGATTTTAGATTAAAGGTGGTGCCAAGCATATTATATTGGTCCATTAATGAAAATCACCCTGATGTTTCTCTCCCAAACACCATAAGGAGATGGAGTAGGCGATGATCCTATGTTAGCCTACTAATATGGAAGAGGCTCGGAATTAAGGAGTTTTCACATTTAAGATAAGGGATTTAAGGGAGTTCTTGTGTGAGAGGAGAACCAACCTAACTTTTGAATTAGACTAACTTTTGAATTAACCTAACTGATGAATTAGCCTAACTTTTGAATTCTTACACTACAAAAGCTCTAATAATTTGACATGAGAGTGTGTCCAAATTATTTGGTGAGACTGGCATGAAACTACCTAATAATAATAGAGAGTGTATTAGAAAAAATCAAGATGGATTCCGAACAAAATTCAAATAATAGGCTAGCCACCTGGAATCTCTCTTCCGCAATTGCTTCCTTCAATAGTCTCCTCAGACGCAACACAGGCTCCTCTTCCTCAAACAACTTCAACGAATCTCGAATTCTAGCAGCTTCCTTGTAATCCTGAAGAAAAGAAGCAAAAAACGATGTTCATCTCCGATTTAGAAAACAATACAGCAACTGAACTAAACTAACCTCAGATTTAGCAGCTACTTGCAACTGTTGCTTGAGAAGAGCGTAGGTTTGGGTCCGAGAAAGAAAGGAGCTGGTGCTACTGCTACCACTGTCTCCCTCCGAAGCACACGCTACGACCACACTTCTGCTTCTTCTTCTCACTCTCGCCTCCGAACCCAGCAACAGTAAATTCGCTGCACTACCACTCCTCAGACTCATACTTAACGATAACGATTGCATTTTTCGATCGATGCTATTGCTTCCGATTCTCACCCAAACTAATCCTAATATTCTAATTATTATTACTCCTCTACCACCCAAAATCACACTCCAATCATCGTAACACACTACGTCTCCCTAGTATCTACTGCAACGCAAGCACCTCTTCCGCGGCAAAAGTTAAATTAGAAAGTAACTTTCCGAATTATTCTATTTATAATTATTATTACAAGCAAATAGTCTCTTTTACTGTTATTTTGAAAAATATATTTGGTTTTTCACACAATAATTTTTTAGTTCTTTGTAAAAATACGCAGAAATTAGTTTTTTTCAAAAGTAAAATTATTTTTAGTTCTTCCATAAAATTTCTCGAAATTAATTTTAAAAATGATTGCAATTCATTTTTGTTTATTTGGTAACGCTGAAAATTCATTGTAAAAATAGATATGAACTTTTGGACTTGTCAGAAATTATCTTTTATTAATCTTTATAATTTATTTAGTAAATACCTAATGTTGAGGGTACTATAGAAATTGTAGCATGTGTAAATATTACTTGCTTGCTAGTTATTATTGATTGTATTGGATATTCTGAAATCAGAAGAATCTGAACCCCTATCCAAGTTTCCTATGAATGGACAAGAAAAGCACATGTGTCGCATATATGTATCATGAGATATTTTGTGGTGTGTTTTTTAAGAAGTGGAATAAAAAATATGCATGTTTCTTAATCTCGATTTTCAAACTAAATTCCTTTTGCTCATGTAATTTCACATTAGTTGCAAGTGGACACGTGTTACCAACCATCTTTGGAATTGAGTATCAATTTTTAATGAAAATATTATTCATAAATTGGATAAATATTTATCGTGGGACTCATCTTAGAAAAATAATACTTCAAAAATTTGGAAACAAAGGGACATCTTACAAATAAATTTAACAAATTCTGCCGTTTTTTTCTTATCAGTATTGTTGGTTCCTCAAAGACAACTTTTGTTCATTTATATGCATGTTTACTTTCCTTCTTCGATCAACTAACCTCGAAAACCATCTTAGTTTTTATTCCCCTTCTTCTTTTTTTTACGTTTTTAGGTTTTATTCATGTCACGATAGAGAATAAATACAAGTAGTACAGTGGATCGAATAATCTCTAGGGCCACGTGTAGGAAGAGAGACTAGTTGAAAGATTTCCAAAAGAAAAAAATTAAAAAATCAGATGAAAGAGTTTTTATAAATTAGTTTTTAAATTATTAATTTTAATTTGCGAAAATTTAACTATTCTTTTTTTCTTTATTTTTTAAATACTTATTATGTATAACAAAGCAGAAGTATGTTACGAGGAATGCAATGGAAGAAGATTAACATATTACCGATCAAAGTTAAGTAAATAAAAACCAGAGAGAGAGAGAGGTGTTGCAGAAAGAAAAATACAAAATTTATTATTGTTGCAGCTAAAATTATAACAAGAGGGTTACTCCCTACACCACCCCACTTTGCTCCCTCCACCACCACATTTTTTTAAAATTCCAAAACTATCCTTTATATTTTAAAATATCCTATACCCCATCTCTTTTCTTCAACGGATGTCAACATCCGTTGAAGAAAAAATACTTCCACGGACGTGCCACATCCGTTGCCTTTTTTGTTTTTTAGCTTTTAGTTTTTTTATTTTTTTTGTTTTAAATTAATATATAAATATTATTTAATTATTTTAAAATTATTACTTAATTATTTATAAATTAATTTTATTTTATTTAATAAAATAATAATTATTAATTTTAATTTATGTATTATTATTTAAATAATAATTAAAAAATTTATTATAAATATATTAAAACGGATGTGCCACATCCGTTAACGGATGTGGCGACATCCGTTGCATTTTTGTTTTTTAGTTTAGCTTTTTTATCTTTTTTGTTTTAAATTAATATATAAATATAATTTAATTATTTTAAAATTATTACTTAATTATTTATAAATTAATTTTATTTTATTTAATAAAATAATTATTATTAATTTTAATTTATGTATTATTATTTAAATAATAAGTAATTTTTTTTTATAAATATATGAAAACGGATGTGCCACATCCGTTAACGGATGTGGCGACATCCGTTAACGGATGTGGCGACATCCGTTGCCTTTTATGTATTTTAGTTTTTAGTTTTTTAATTTTTTATATTTTAAATTAATATATAAATATTATTTAATTTTTTAAAAATTATTATTTAATTATTTATAAATTAATTTTATTTTATTTAATAAAATAATTATTATTATTTTAATTTATATATTATTATTTAAATAATAAATAAAATTTTTTTAAAAAATCTATTAAACGTTTTTTTTTTAAATAAAAATAATAAACTAAAATATAAAATATGTAAATAAATGTTACGGATGTCAACATCCGTTGAAGGTGAAACGGATATTGACATCCATTTTATAGAAGGGCAAATAAGATATGGGGAGGTACAGGGAGTGGTTGGTGGTGGTGGAGGAAGCAACTCTCTTATAATAAATAGATAGACTATGTAACAATTTGATTTTGGGCTTTCGGCCATTTGGTACAAAATAAAAGATTCAAATGTAGGCTGCTTCTTTCTGTACCTCCATATTTTCTTGTGGCACCTCATAGGTATACTGAAATGAACATAATTATATAATCTGAAATATATTTTTGAATTTAGAATTACATTTCAAATTATATAATTTTTATATAAATTATGAATTATATAATTTAAAATATATTTTCAGATTTAAAATTATATTATGATTATATAATTAAAAATGTATTTTAAAAAAAAAAGTCATTCGGATTCTAATTTTTTTTGGATTATATTTTTGCCTTCTTTTATATACATTAAAATCGTGTGAGCAGAAATTAGACGTTGAAAAAATAGAAAAATAAAGATAAATTTATCAAAATAAATTAAAACTCGTGAATCAGCTTAACTTATTATAGTCTAATTAAATTAAAATAAAATTAGGAAACGCTTATAATTGAGAAACTATAAATATATTTAATTCTATATTTTTTTAACTTTTAACTTTTAGAATGAAATATATTAATTTATATTTTGGAAATTAAGTAATCCCGGTTAGTGAATAACTCACAATGATTTTTGTTGATTTGGTTCAAGTGTGATTGTTTTCATGCAGGTTTATTTTTTAAAAAATTAGGTTGGGTGTAATATTTAACAAGTTGAGTGCACTTAAAAGAATTTGATTCTCATTATAAAAAATATATTTAGAACTGAATGGAGAGAAAATGGTGTGCTTTGAAAATAATGGTTCAATTATAAGAAATTGTTGAGTTGTTAGCACATTTCACCCAAACTATTAATTGGTTTCAATTAAAACTCAAACAATGACATTTAATGTTGTCATAAAGTCTCTCTTAAAAGCATCTAAGTGGTTTCTTAATATGCTTCTCAAATGAGAGAAAATGGTAAGAATTATTTATCTTGTGAGAGTTTGGTTATTCTTAGTCATGAGTTATATCTCAAAGGCCTGATCCAATGTTTGAGTGAGGAAAAAACCAAATAAATTCTATCTCATCCCAAAAAAACCACTTAAATGACACTAAAGATATTTCCTAATAGTTTGATGCATGATTTAAGGAAGGTATTTCAAATATTTTTTATGATTAGATAAACATAAATGTTTAGATATATTTTTATGTATAATAAAGACTGTATCAATGAAATTGTAATTACCTAATAATGTGTGAAATATTTACGATGTATTAAATAATGAAACCAAAGGAAATATAAAAACTCCATCAATTTTTTAAATTACACATGTTAGGACGTTAATAGATGAGAAGTTAATTGAAATTATTCTTATGAACAAGTGCGCGAAGTTATCATGATTTTTTGTAATAAATTTGTAAGATCTTGAGTATATGTAAAAAATGTAATTAATATTATATTTATAATTACAAGTTATATTTTATATTAATATACGTTTAAGAGAAGTGACAAGACATAACAACTTAAGTGATTAAAAATAAATAATATGATTTTAAGGATCTATTTATATTATCCACACTTATATAAAAATATATTCTTTTCATACATGTTTTTCAAATTTATTTCATAAATATTTTTTTATAATTAAAATAACTATTTTATAAATTTTACCTTTTTCTATAATTTAATATTTTTTTAATTTTACTAATTTTTGAATTTAATAATTCTTTAATTATAAAACTACCATAAAATAAATAAATAAATTTTACAATAAAGTGTAAAAATATTTATATTTAATTTAATAATTATAACAAAACAATAATAATAATAATAATAATTTTATAATTTTTTATTATCACATCACATATATATTAATGTTATGAGGGAAAATTAAAAAAAATTATAATAATTTTATCATCTTGCGCATAATTAAATATTAAAATATAAAATATAAAACCTATTACATTATATATAATACCCCCACACACTCTCATGAACTAAAATTCATTTTTTAAAGGAAAATTTTCTAACCAATTACTCTAATACATTATAATTTTTAATTTTTTTTAAACAATCAGAAAAAAAATTATATTCTGGGTGTGAATTTTCAAGAGATTAAAAGTCAAACTTGAATGTATGCATTTTTTTTCTCTCATTACAAATTTGTGTCAAAATCTCTTCCCTGTTCTCTCATCATGTATTGCTTTAAAATTTAAATTTCTTTAACTTTACAGAGACTATTCTTGCTCTCCAAGTTTAATAATTTTGTTTCTCTATTTTATTTTTTTGATTAACTTTTCTTAATGTTTTTTAAAATCTCTAAATAGTTTATCCTATTCACAAACTGAAGTAAATTTGTTATACCTATAGTATAAATTTAGGTTTTCAATGCATTGGCTCAACATGATATCTTCTGACTCTCCATTTGCTATTTCCTTGAAAGAAAACAATCTATGGTTATCAAAATATTTTTTATTAATATTATTGAATGGTAAAATAGTAAACAGCTTTTCTAAAAACGTTATAATTTCTAATATAATAAACTCAAATACTGTATCTATGATTCAAATAAAATAGAACAAGAAATGCAAGAGAGGTAGCATTAGGATGTGGATTATGACGTTTTTTTTAATAAAAAAAGTCTATATCACTTTAGAATGAATAATATGTTAGATAGAAATACGCACCCAATAACAAAGCTCAGGGATTACAGCAATTGAAAAATAATGGATCATTTCATTTCAAAAGTTTTCATCCAGTTTACTTGATTTTTATACTTAAATGATTGAAATTACTGTTTTAAAACTGTGAAAATTATAGAAATAAAAGTTTATTTATTCATTTGTAAAATATATTGTAATTTTTAATTTATTATAATAATTTTTTCCTGTTTGGATTCTCTCATTTTGTCTTTATTGTTTGCTGTTAAAGCAGCCGACTAGGTATTGGTGGAAAAATACACGAACATCAAAGCATATTTTATTTTCTCTGTGATTGGTATGCACCTTTTTGTGTGGTGAGTCAGTGTGCACATTCAGAGAATTTAATATGAATATGTTGAGGACCAAATTTGAAACGTTTCTCTTAACAAAGACAGAAAGAGAAAGCCAATTATAATATCATAAAAAAGCGTGCTACCATAAGATAAAATGGTCCATTTATTAGAATGGAATTTCCCACATTTGAATCCAGATTCATGCGCAATTGTAGTTATTTTTCTTAAATACTATTATTTCATTATTCATTTATTATTTTATTTAATTATTTATTAGCATTAATTTTCCTACTGCCAACGCATTCTTTATAACTGGTCCATCAGTCACAGTCAACCATTGCGATGAAGCAGCAAAGAACCAAAAGAATCCACTGAGACTCTGTTTCTTGAGTTGCGTTCTTGCGATCTACGAAATGCAGAGCATAGTTCTTTCTTTCTCCCCTTTGCTCTCTCTCCGCAAACTTCACACCTCTCTCTCTCCTTCCACTGCCAAACCCAACCGCATTCTCACTTTCTCTTCCTCTTCATTCCCATGTCAACGGTCTTCTCCTTCTTCTTTCAAACTTGCTCCCTCTCCTCCCTTGCTCCATGCCGGACCAACCTCCGTGCCGGAGGGCAGTGCCGTCGAGTTCTCTGGGGGCAACAGGCTGCTCAACATTCTTGAATTGGGTTCCCTGTTTGCGTTCTGGATCCTCTTCAACATCTACTTCAACATCTATAACAAACAGGTCTTAAAAGTTTACCATTTCCCTTTAACCGTTAGCACGATTCAGTTTGCCATGGGGACTCTCCTCGTAGCGTTCATGTGGGGTTTTAATCTCTACAAGAGGCCAAGACTCAGTGGCGCGCAGGTTTGTTAATGTTTGTGTTACTATTTGCTCTGTTTTTGTTCTGTATTACTGTGTTTTATCTGCGATTGATTTCTTGGTTGCAGCTTGCAGCGATATGGCCACTGGCTCTGGTTCATACTTTAGGGAATCTTTTTACTAACATGAGTCTTGGGATGGTTGCTGTGTCTTTTACTCACACAATAAAAGCTATGGAGCCTTTTTTTTCAGTGCTCCTTTCTGCTATGTTTCTTGGAGAGGTTAGAACTTAGAACACCATGATTTTGTTCCATATATTTGTTCTTTTAAACAAGATTTATGATCCCTTTGGTTCTTGGAAAATTAGGAATTGGTTTTGGTGACCTTAGTTGGTTTGTTAACATTTGTTTTCCGACAGAATCCTACTGCATGGGTGGTTGGTTCCCTTGTGCCTGTTGTTGGTGGGGTAGCGCTAGCATCTGCTACCGAGGCCTCTTTCAATTGGTATCCTCTCCTACTATGCATGTTTTATTCCATCCATAGTTACAAAATGGAAAAATAAAATTGGTGCAAGCCAATCTCTAGTTAACGCCTACAGTGGGAAATAAAGAGAAACATAGGAATAAGAGGTAATACACCAGATACAAAAAAAAGAAGGCAATGTTGACAGAGTGTATGATGCGTGAAAGAGTTGACATATCAGTAACCATACTGTGCTTTATGTGAATGATTATTTTGTAAGGGATGTCTTTTAATAATAATTAGAAAATTAGCAAATTGCATTCAAGTACACATATTGCATACCTCATAACTATGATTTCATATGATTCCATCAAAGGGCAACAAAAGGGAGGAAATGCAGCCATGTAATTGTGTTCCACTAAGTGGAATTTTCTTTATTGGAATATTTAACAGGGCTGGATTTTGGAGTGCAATGGCTTCCAATTTGACAAATCAATCTCGTAATGTTCTTAGCAAAAAGCTTATGGTTAACACGGAGGTAATATGTTCTGCGAAACGTATGAAAGTTTTGGCACTTTGTTTTATTGTTGATAGTTATTTTTTGCAGATAATGAGTAGCAGAAAATAACGTACTCTTTTTTCTTGTCAGGAATCTATGGACAACATAACTCTCTTCTCAATAATAACAGTTATGTCCTTCTTGATATCAGCACCTCTAACTTTGTTAGTAGAGGGTGTTAAATTTACCCCTACTTACCTGCAATCTTCTGTGAGTGTTTTGAATTCTTCATGGTTGAAATTAAATAAGATTTCTTTTAACATTCTCACAATCTACATATATGTGGTGTTGAGGCTACTTGATCATCATGTCATTTTTTCTTGACAGGGATTAAATGTTAACGAAGTGTGTATCAGATCTCTTCTTGCTGCGCTATGTTACCATGCCTATCAGCAAGTAAGTTTTTTCCTCTCTTCTGTGCACAATCGTCCACCTTTTATTCAAAACTGTTGCTATTTCCATTTCTTCTTCAACATTTCATCTCCTTACCATTAAATGGAAACATCAGTAAATGTTACATATTGAAAAGGAAATTTTGATATGAAATAAGTTTTTAAAATTCTGGATTTAACTCTTGGCTATATTGTATATTTTTCTGTGGTACTTTTCTATGATAGTTTTCTTGTATAATAATGTAGGGATAATTTTCTTTGAATTCACTGCAGGTTGCGTATATGATACTGCAGAAGGTGTCACCTGTTACCCACTCTGTAGGAAATTGTGTGAAAAGGGTTGTGGTCATCGTGAGCTCAGTCATCTTCTTCCGAACTCCAGTATCACCAATTAACGCACTTGGTAAAATTGCTATTTTCTGATTCCAACTAGAATAGTTTGAACAAGTGTTGTATACTTTTTGAACCTACAATAAACAAGAAAAGGAAAGAGCTATCTATATAAAAAAGAAACTTTCTTCTCTACACGGAAAGATCATTTATAGTGTGAGACCTATTCAACATTCTAAAAACATTATTCTTCTAAAAAAGAATGGCCCACTATCAATATCCCTGCATATCTTACGTGTTCTTCCTCTGCAGGCACTGCTATAGCTCTTGCTGGCGTTTTCCTGTATTCCAGGGCGAGGCGACTAAAGTCAAAGACCATTTAGTTATCAGTCGTAAAGTTTTGGCAGTTGCAAGAGAAATCTGGTAATTAGATTTCTGAAAATTTCTTAATAGGTCAGATAGGAATTGAGGGTTCTTGATCCCTCACGGTTTTTTGGTAGTTAGGTCCCCGATTTTATTGTACATTTTTCGAGTGTCGCTAATGGTTCATCTATCAGATGACTTTATCAACGCTTGAACTTTTATCACATCCTCTTAAGTAATTGGATACTTTAGAAGGAGGCAGGCCTAATCTGGCATGTCAAGTATTTTTTAGAAACTTCATTTGATACTGAATTCCAAAAATGTAAAATGTAGAAACTTCATTTGAATCTAAAATAGAATTCTATCAGTAGTGGAGAATTGGGCTCTAACGTCACTCGTAAATAAGTGAACATATAGACGTCTGTTAGGAGGGGGTACCGACGTTTATAATATTATAGACATCGGGACCCCTCCTAATAGATGTCTTAATGCCTGACCGGTAGGTGAAAGTCATTTTTTTCCATCTTAGAGACGTTCAATCCTATCACCTCGACGTCTATATTTGATTATAGACGTCGGTGCCCCTCCTAATGGACGTGTATATGTCTGATAAGTAGATGAAAAATTATTTTTTTCCGCCGTACCGACGTCGTATCACGCCATCCAATGTCTAAATGGCCTAATGAAAAGTTGTTTTGGACGTCATATTAGTGAGGGCCCCGACGTCTAGTCCAGAATAGACATCGCTGTTACGAGCGCTTTATCGTCTTCCTTCTCGCTTTTTCTCTCCGTGACATTGCTTTTCCAGGTGCGTTTTTGTCTTTTTTGAACTGTTTAAATGTACTTTTATTCCGATTATATTAGTCTTTGGTTGATTATCTTTCATTTGAACCGATTAAAATGAGTTTTTGTTGTGTTTTGGTGTAGTTTTTCTCGTGTCTTTGGGTAGCGTTGTAGCGCATTCTCCCTTTGCTAGTTTCCTCGTAAGAAAAACTTGCGTCTTTTAGATGTCTTATAGCGTTTCAACCCAAAACCGAACTTCGGTCTTTGCCTAGTTCTATTGTCACCGTCATTGACGGTTTTAATGGAACTAGGCAAGGACCCAGATTCGATTTTCGGTTGAAATGCCATAAGACATCCAAAAGATGCAACCTTTTATATGACGAAACTAGCAAAGGGAAGAAATCTTATCCATATCTATATAGATATAGAATACCGATACTTTACAGTATTTTCAATAAATTATCGTGCTTATCTTTTTTTTTACAATTTTCAATAGAAAATTTATAAAAATTCACACAACATATTATGTGTTTGTTATCCTGAACAAATATGACTGCAATAAAGTTAGAGACAGATCTATAGTTGCAGTTAAATATATGCATGTTTAAAAAATACAAGCCTTATTACATTACACATTACATACTCTAATCATATTCTCCCTAATTCTCCCCAAAATACTTCACTTCAAAATATCTCTTTTCTTGACAATCTTGAATGGATTTTTTTTGTATCCAATTCAATTTAAATATCGCCGGATTGTCACTTATAAGCAGCTTCTTTCTATTTTCAATTCACGGATCAGACTTGCAAGAAATGAAATTTTAATGTGGGTGGTTGGCTCAAGAAAAGTGGAATACTAACGAGTGAGGGGAGACTTTCTTTTGGGTTATCCCGAATGAAATGTTTGGTGCTACTATGCTACCCAAAGACACGAGCTGCAGTAGACGTCGGTTAATGCAATGTCCGACGTCCATGGAGCTCTTTAGACGTCGGGATCATGTAGTAACCGACGTCTATGGAGTCCTTTAGACATCGGGTCATGCATAACCAATGTCTATAAAGATGTCGGGCCTGTTTGAGTCCGACGTTTGATTAACGTCACCCACAAAGACGTCAGTAGAACTGACGTTAAAAAGCCAAAATAATAGACGTTAAACGCCCTTTGTGCACTAGTGTATATTTGAGATACGATTGGCCTACTTGTTAATATGACTGTTATACAAAAGATAGTATATTTTTATCAATGTTTTAAAATAACACCTATTAAGATATAGTAGTTGAGAATTGTTCAAATTTACCTCCATTTTAATAAATGCTTATTGTATTAATTGAATATATTTTTTTTAATTTTTCTTTTCATCTTTAGTTTCTTAACTTCCTTTTAAGGCACATATATATTTTTATCAATGTTTTTATATGACTGTTATACAAAAGATAGTATATTTTTATCAATGTTTTAAAATTCAGATTGGTCATAGACCTGATCGAGATACTAAGTTGATTTTTAACCCTTTAGCTGGAATTCAGTTTATTTGGTTTTTGCTTTATAAATTTACTCTGTATCGGACTTACTAGTGGTGAGAATTATATATCAGAGTACTAAGTTTTTCGTCTAAAATAACACGTATTAGGAGATATAGTAGTTGAGAATTGTTCAAATTTATCTCCGTTTTAATAAATGCTTATTGTATTAATTGAATATTTTTTTAAATTAAGTAAGAGAATTATTCATTCTATATCCGTCTTAATATCTATGCATTTGAGTACATTTTAAACTACTAAAACATTACTTATATTAATTTTTCTTTTTATCTTTAGTTTCCTATATAATAATTTTTTACTCTTTTTTATAATTATTTTACTTTTATCTAAATTTCTTATTTAATGTTTTATATTAGAAAGAACAATATATGTATCCATTTTCTTTATTTGAATTTTAGTTTTTTTATGAAAAATATTTAAAATAATATAAGGACATATACAAATGTAGGTACAGGTATATTCAATCCTCAATAAATATGAAAATAATCAATAAATATAAAAATGATGCAAAAATTTCATACTGATACTATTTCTACGATAGACTTGTTTATATATATATATATATATATAAGCATTTTCAAAATCCTAATTGGTTAATTAATACATTAAATAAAACAATAATTATTTTTATAAATTAAATTATTCAATTAAAAACAAATGATGAAATTTTATTTTTTTTCAATTTACATCGTAATATTATATTTTCATCCTTCAATAAATATAAGCATAAAATTATAATATTTGAAGTTACAAGCCTTTATTTATTAGTATTAATTTTACTACTCCAATACAACCTTATCACAAGAGAAAAAAAAATCAAGTGAAAGAGGAAAAACAAATCTGATAGAAACAGATAATTGTCTTTCATTGAAAAAGAATATAAAAGCAAAAATAAGATAAACCTAATTGATCCTAACTAAAACTAATAATTAAACAACAGATGACTAAAGTGATATTAACCTAAATGATCCTAACTAATAGGCTCTATCAAGATGAAAGCAAAATGTTGTCAATAATGTCCGTCTTGAAGATGATGGAGAGAAAATGGTTTTGTTTAAAGCTTTTGTAAATATATCAATAAGTTATGATGCTTGCTAACATGAATGAGTTTGAGAGACTCCTTTTTCGTTTGTTCTCAGATGAAATAAAAATCAATATCCAAGTGCTTGGTTCTTTCATGATACCAAGGAATAGTGGCAATGTAAATGGTAGTTTTGTAGTTGTCACAATAAACTACTGCATAAGATGTAGAAATATAAAAATTAGTTTATAATTTTCTTAACCAAACAATTTTAGTAGAATGAGAAGCTAAAGCTCTATACTTCGCTTCTTGCAGAGGATTTTCTGACAGTCTTTTGTCTTTTAACCACGATCCCAAATCAATATCAACATATGCATGGAGATTAGTGTTAGATGTAGCTTTAATGTATTTGAGGTATCTTAATGGCATCATCCATATGTTCATAGCGAGGATCAGATACATATTGACTTAATTTTACGACACTGTAACATATATCATGAGAAAGTCAAATATAACAAATGTCCTATAATATGAACATTCACGTTAACCGTAACGAGCAGCGACAAGTATAAACTTTAATAATAAAATTGTATTGTTTTTATTATAAATTTACATTAAATTTAATATTTCGATGTTACGAATAATTAATTATTTCACATCTATGTTTAACATGTAAAATCTATTAACTAAGGAAGCTTGAGAATGCTATACTTAAGATGTATATCTTTTAATGTGAAGAAGTGTTATAAAAATCTCACAACGACTGGAGATGACATGAGAGAAGTGTTGAAATATTTCTTGCTTTTCTGATGTAACATTTTCTTAGCTATGGAATTATGTTCTTCATAATACATTATACTACCGGACATGCCCAGTACTATTTTATGCTCACTTAGTACTCCTTCAAGGTATAGAACTCTCTTTTCCTTAGAATAGTTCCAGCACATCTAAACAGAAGTTAAATACAAGCACACAAATATTTCATATATCTAATTTACAAAATAAAACTGAAGTTACTGCTACTTGTTTCAATCTTGATGTGTGTTCAATCTCTATTATCGCAAACTAAAAACAAAAAAACACAACCATGTATGGCAGTTCCCTCAACGCCATATGGGATGTGAATCTCCATCCTGCACAAAAAGTTGAAACGTTTTAGTTAATTTTATTTGTCTTTCTTGTACAAAATGTGATCAGACATTTTCTTACAGAAGCAACAGACATATTTTGTTCCCGCACTTCTTTATTTCTCAAGTAAAATAATGAAAAATTTACTAACATTGTTTTATGGTGTAGCATCCCAAAAATATAATTTAAAACTATATAATAGAATAATCACATTCAATAATAATTCAGATTAGTCTTACACTAAAGAGAGCGTACGGTTATGACCGAACGGCCTTACAAAGCAGTACGAGAAAATTTAACTATACAAGGGTAGACTTCTGACCGAACGGTTTACAAAAATCAAATACCGGACGGTCATACAAATCAAAAGGGGAAGGTGATCGAACGACCACCTCACTATAAAACTAAACTACTGACCGAACGTCCTACTGTTCGGTCTTAACTTCAATCTCAACTAAGTTTTCTTCCTCCAGCGCCTCTTCCAACAGTTCGTCTCCTTCTGCTCACATCCACACGGATGATCATTGCAATGACAAAGACGAACGTACAAAACAAGACAAGACAGGAAACACAGGGTAAACTTATATAATTTAATTCATGTATAAACATACATTTCACACAATCAAACAAACAAGATAATTCATCATACGTTTCATACAAAGCCTAATACTAGACTGACTGTCCGGACTGTATGAAATCTGTGTATCTACAACGTTCGTGCACCCGGGTGATGTAGTAACTGGGATACCCTCAACAGCTGCCACCCGAGGTTAGTCCTATTTGTCCAAATTAACCATAAGGACTAGGACCTCCTACCGTTCCCACACATGATCTACCCTCCTCTACGTGAGAACGAGTACTCACGGAACATCAGGATGAACCGCCAGCTTAGCATGCCCACATTCATACTTTAACAATTTCAATATTCATTCATGAGTCATTCCTCCCCGGAACGCTCGTTCATAATCCAAAACATTTCATCCATATCATATTCTCTTCATCTTTCATTAATAATCATCTCACTTAAACATTTCGCACAAAAATACGTAAGGATACCAATTACCGAACGTTCAACTTTCACCTTTAAATAGACCGAACACTTGGAGTGTGACCGAGAGGTCTCCCGTTCCAGAACAGACTAAGGTCGGGAGGTTTACTATCAGGTTGAGAAGGAAACCGAGTACAATAGATATAGCAAGAAACGAATGGAGCAAACGTTAATTACAAAGTGAGCCAATTAAATGAACTGACTCTTGAGAGCTCCAACCGAACAACGAAAAGACCATGCCAACTACTAAGACTCTAGGCCGGAACCAATCGATAGAGACACTTCAAGACATTCCAAGAATAATACTTAGAAGAATTCACATGAAGAAACCGAACGCTTATGAATACTTAGCTTATTTGAATTTACATCAAGAAATCCGAATGTCAGTCAATGACTGAGCATTGTAGAGAGAAAACTCTATTGAAGTTGGACAAACGCTATTTTCATCAAGATAGATTATAAAAAAAACGAGTGCGAGCGTTTGGTGTAAAACCGAGCACTACTCAGTACGAGCGCTTGGTGTAAGACCGAGCACTACTCAGTACGAGCGCTGGGTGTAAGACCGAGCACTAGTAAACTTATATTAGAAGGTTTGATAAATATAATAAGATACCATTTGTAGTAGTGTTTAAGAACAAACGAAAATATACAGATACATATATATATATATATATATATATATATATATATATATATATATATATATATATATATACACTTAAGTTTATAACCGAATACTAAGAAACAACTATGTCTGGCCGAACGCTCATGCACAATATTACGAAATGAAGACGTCCGTCCTCAACTAGGATTCTTCCCAAATGAAAGAATCCAATCTCAACCAAGTTCACTAGAAAAACCGAACGGTCAAGGACCGTTCAGTGACGAACGTACACTTTCATAGGGAAATTTCATATTAAAATTCTTTATATCAGTTCATTTCTCAACATCTATTTTCATAAGATCAAACTTCAATATCATAGTAAATAATCATATTTCATATAAACAAGCATATCAATAATCATACTTCATATACATTCAACCACTCAACAACATGCATTCATTAACAACGAACGTACAAGCGAACATACAATTAAATTAGATAAGTTTTCCTTACCTCTGAGCGTGAACGAACGTTCCCAGAGGCAGAATTAAGGTTCGTCTGATTAAAATTCCTTCTACCCTCAACGCTCAACAGTTCTTCAAAAACTAACCAAACAGAAAACCAACAATGGCTCAGACGAGGTGAAATCATGCAACCAGAATTTGGTTTGCATGTACCGGATAACGAACGGCTAAGGACAAGAAGAACTTACCAGTTCAGAACTCGAAACCTATTGGTTCAAACTGAAGCCCTTGACGCCGAAAGTGCTTCTACGGTGCCTGAATGATGATCGGAGAAGAGAAAGGGTGAGATTTTGTAGAGAGAAGGGAGAGTTTTTAGAGAGAAGAAGGAGAAATGAAAATTTCAGAGTTTGGAGAAGAAGGTTGCATGCAGAGAGTGTGACGTAAATTTTCAGAAAATCAGTTTTGCTTCCCACGTCAAAACGAACGTTCGCTTATCTGCCGACACCTGCCTTCCACTATCTGATTTTCGGATCCTCGTCGCTTGATACCTGGCGTCCGTTCAGAGGAGTTTTTTGGGTGCGTTTTTAGTGATGGTGACATCTAGTATATGAAATATGGAAAAGGCTAATTAATATGAAAATGTTTTTCTAGATATTAGAAAAAAATAAATCTTTTTTTGGTTGTCTTTAATAATTCCCTCCAAACCCTTAGAACAATATATGTGTATACACCCTTTGCGTAGAATCTTTATTTATTGAGGTTCTCCATAGCTCACAAATTTATACCAGTCTTTCTATTTAAATATTTTACTTTTGCAAAAATACATTTTTTTTAATATTAAAACTGAATGGACTAATTAACATAACCTTTTAAAAAAATTTATAGTACAAACTAAATAATATTCGTAAAGTAAGAACTTTTTTAGTGTGGACTAAAGATGTAGCTGAAATAATCTTAAATCAATTAATCACATGTTTAATATCTAATAAAAAATTAGTCTGACTTTTTTTGGGGGAAACTGGATCTTTCTTTGGTGATTTTATTTCTATTTAAAGCTGATTATTATGAGAATGATCCTTCGCCATTAACTGTCTTGTTTTGCAACGTTTAAACCTTAAATTAAATAGAAGTTGTTAACTATGGTCTGTTACTTCACAAGAATTTTTTCAGGTAAGGGACTATTATGTATTGGGTGGGTAAAAACTGTTAAGAGTGTTAACTCAGAATTAACGATATGTTAGTGCAGTAAATTTTAAGCACAAATATCATTATAATTAACTACATTTCAAGTTAACTAGATTTATTTTTCCAAAAAGATTAACTAAGAATGTTCGTTCTATATTTGAATTAATTTATTTTGCATCAAAATAAGTTTCGATTAAAACTTTATAGATTTTCTTCTTTATAAAAATGAGTGGAAATTCAGAATAAATGAGCATGTACCTAGTCTTTAACATCAAACTAATAAATGAGTGGGAATTCAGAATATCAGTGGAGTGAAAGTGCTCCCTTATTTACAAGCCATTCAACAAGGTTTAGGGTTTAGGAACATGTTAAATTTGTTATTCATGCTTCAGAACATTCTCAATCTAGGACTTTTCTGGTAGGAGATCTTATCATAGTTGTATAATGTACCTGTGTTTTTTAGGACTTTTCCCTCTTCAAGCCTGAAAAAAGAACAGCTTGAAATGTTTTTGGACATTTAATGGTTTCTGGACATTATCCCTACAAGAGAAACAACGACAAATACTAAAAATAATATAAATGGAGTCAAATTATGAATGTTAATGTGGGCTTTGTAGAATTCATAGATTAATTGCATACAACTATACATAATATCTAGTCACAGAAGGTTTGACCATAACCATGCTAATGAAGTAACCGCAAGAATATTATTATACTTGAACTGTAACATATGCTCAAGTATCTAGATGTGAAACAATCTTGGCCATTTGATGCTTCGTATCAATTTCCATGCAATTAATGCATTCTCAATCTCTCTCTCCTATTAAGGAACACAAACGGAGATGGCTTGAAACGCAGTTTCTGTTACTCCGCTCATGGACATTCAAGGTAACCTCACAGAAAACCAGGCCTCGCAGCCAATGCATGTGCAAGAAAACTGCCTGAAACCCAGCATGGAGGATCAGCTTCCTTTTGGAGTTCCTTCCTCACAGGGTTTCTTGCAAGATTTTCATCATATTGATCACTTTCCTGTGAATGATGGCTCCTCATCCAATCCTATTTTCTTGCAACATACTCCAAATTTTGATCCCTTTGATCACAATGTAAACTGTGAGTCTGCACCTCCTGATTTTGAAGTTTTTGAGTGCAAGCCTTTTGCTGAGAGCAATGGTAGTGCACATGTTCATCTGATGCACAATTTCCAATATGTAGGTTATAGTTTGAACCTCCCTCGGACGAATCAACTGGATATGGTGGTGGCAAACCAGAGATTCCTGCCCTTCGGTGCTCTAGAAACGAAACCTTTGAATTTTGTTGCACCAGATGAAATCTCATGCATATCCCCACCTAAATTTTATAAGAAAGTTGGTTTGAATAAAAACCTTAGGGAATCCTCTAGCACTAGGAGAACATTCAAAGCTCGGAAGAAATCCAACATAGTGAAGGGGCAATGGACATCAGATGAAGACAGGTGCATAATAATGGATTTAAACCTTTGGTTTTAATGGCTATTTATATAATCTCGTTACATATTTTTTTTTTTCACACAATGGATTTGACCAGTTTCTGTCGGAAAAACCACACTGTTTTCCATAAACAGATTGTTGATTCAACTGGTCGACCAATATGGAGTGAGGAAGTGGTCACACATAGCTCAGGCGTTGCCTGGAAGAATAGGGAAACAATGCAGAGAACGATGGCATAACCATTTAAGGCCAGACATTAAGGTTTCGATTTATTTGTCATAAAAATACTAATGATACACCTCTCACTACGAATTGTTGAAGTTTATTCCTCTTAATCCACATAAGACCTTGATATACTTTTAAATATGTTACACACTCTTGAAATTCATTGTGCTACAATATTGTATAAAAGAAAGACACTAGTTTTTGTGACATTTTGCAGAAGGACATGTGGACTGAAGAAGAGGATAAAATACTGATCCAAGCTCATGCAGAGATAGGAAATAAGTGGGCAGAGATTGCAAAAAAGTTGCCTGGAAGAACTGAGAACTCCATCAAAAACCATTGGAACGCAACAAAGAGAAGACAATATTCCAAGAGAAAATGTCGTTCAAAGTACCCTAGAGGCTCTCTTCTTCAGGAATATATCAAGAGCTTGAACCTAGACCAAAATCCACCTATGGACTATCGAAAAAAATCTGTTAAAAATGCCAATCCAAAGACAAACAATAACGGCAAAGCAGCAGCTGAGCTCCTGTGTGGTGATCAATTCTGTTCCAATGGGCAGTTGGTGACAAAGTATGATTTTAACGAGGTCCCAGATTTTTGTTTGGATGATAACTTGTTTGAAGAGGGGTGTAGCATTGATTCTCTGCTAGATGATATACAAAGTGCTTCTACTATGGATGACAAAGATTTTGATGGAAAAGTACAATGTGCTCCTACTGTGGAGGGAAAACAGTCTCATCATCATCACACTGAGATAACTATGGGGATTGAAGTTAAGAAGGAACTGGATTTGGTGGAGATGATGTCACATCACGTTAATGAAAAGTAGTAATATATAAGCTATTGCTTCCATTATAGTATACAATCTCCATGTAAAATAATTTCATTATTTCATGTTTTGGAGTTTTTATTATATAAGAGAGCTTGGACTCAGCTCTCATACTGCTACCATTATGCATGCACAACAATGGTAGAGGAAGGATTTGCTCATTTCCAGACAAAAGAAACAATAAAGGTAGTAATAAAAGGATAATATAAAAGATAATTTTCGTGTCATCTTTTTCTTTCAGACTCTACAAAATATCAAGTTATTATATGTTATACACAGTTTTATAAATTAACTATGGATTCTTTTATGCCTCTTCCATATATGTAGCAACTTGGTGTTGAAGTGGTTATGGGGAAAAATTTATGGAAAAAGAGGTAACATAGATTATGATATGGGGAGTAAATGGCATGTGCAGAAGGGAACATGCCAAGGGCTGTTTTTTATATTAAAGTTAAGAGTAATAATATACTTTCAAACACAAATTTATTTTTTCATTCATTTAAACCGAGTAAATAACAGTTATTATTATCTCACGTTATTACATAATAATTAAATATAGAACCGACCGATGTAAAGATGAAATTCAGATATAGACAAATATAAAGTTATACTATTAATTATTTTTTTTCACAATTAAATTTTCACGAAACCTTATATAAAAAATCTTCATTTTTACATAAGAAATCATGAGAATAATACTAAAAAAAATTATATATCATCAAAGAAAACAAAACTCTTTCAAAACACATAGCTATTACCATCAATTACTAACTCCTGAAAGATAATCATCTCAGAAGAAAATAAAACTCACAACTACAATCAAAAGAAAATAAACTAATATTAATATGAAAATACATATAAAATTTATCAATTAATATCTCAAACAATTCAAAACATAACATTTAACAATGAGTCATCATACTATTCATAAATATTTAAACAAAATATAATACTAAAACTCAATACCCTATTACCTTTTACTTTCTTTTCTTTTCTTTTACAAATGTTCTTATTCATATCTATTTTATTCCTACAATGAAATGAAAGTCAATATGTACCATTACTTAAAGTTAAAATAACATACTAATTAATACATTTTTAACACACTTATTACTATTATAAAATTCATTAAATATTATATTCTTTGTATAATTAATTATACTTATAATGTTTTAATAAATTTTAACTATTGATAACGGTGATATATATATATATATATATTAAAAATGTGTTTGAAATGTATAATTTGAGCAATACTGCATATATTATGGTTTAGAAATGATTATGATACTTTGACAAAGGCTTGTTTTTATAAAGACAACTTGAGAAAAGTGAGTTTCTCGGAAACTTAAAATCAACTTAGGTAATTTGATTTGTAATTTGATTTGTAAAACACACTTTAAGATAATATTTTTAAACTTTTACAAAAGTAAAATTGTAATTTTTTTGTTCTGAAAGAAGATATTTATATTGCGTCTTTACTACTACTAACTTCTTTGATCAACTCATTCTCATATCACACTCAATGTGTGTTTTAAGGCTGTATTGAATTTCTTTTAAGAATTCATGACATTTAATTAAATCAATTGAGTTTTTTATACTTTTTTTAATAGAGTGATTAATTTTTTTATATTCATTAAATTTCTTTATAGATGATTTATAAAAAAATATATAATAAGATTTCCTTTCTTGCTGTATACTTTTTCTTAGACAATTATATTGTAATTTCTTTTCTTAGGAGTAGCAATACATTCTTTATTATTTCTCTTAAATCCTCATTCATAATGGAGTTAAAAAAAAAGCATTGGATACTGTTTTTTTAAGATTTTTTTCCCTCTCGTTTTTGTGGATACTGGTTTTTTAACATGAGTATAATAATGTAATACTTTTTTAGTATTGTTTGCACAAATAGTTTGCATTACAGAAACATGTTTACATTTTGTGCATGTGTATATTGTACTTATAACTCATAAACTACAAAAAAAGAAGTTATTTTAAAGAAACAATTAAATTACAGTAATAAATGAATTGAATTACAAACTTACTTGAAGAGGAAGTCACAGAGAATTGTTTATATATATACAGTTATATATATATATATATATATATATATATATATATATATATATATATATATATATATATATATATATATATAACTTTATCTACCTTTACTCCCCAAAAAATATTTGTTAGTTTTTAATACCTGCAAGAGATTTTTTTTTAATTTATCATTAACTAATTAGTTTAACGCCAAAAAATAGAAAGTATTGTTAGTTAATGTAAAGAAGGAATATTTTAAATTATGATAATTGAAAAAAAATAGGAAACTAATTTAATTATGCAATATGTTTATTATTTAATATAAAAATTAATCATACATTTTATTTCTATATTTTACTAACTCAATAATTTACTTTTTAACATTATATTTTATTTAAAATAACTATAGTTTATTTAGAGCTTATAATTAATGTTTTATGTATTAATTCTGATATTATAACATATAACCATTAATAGAGTATTTTAAGTGCTGAGTTTAACTAAGTAAAATATTTCATACTTTTTTACAAATAACTAATTACATATAATTTATTTTTATTTTTATTTTTAACGTGAATAATAAACTTTTTCAAACTTTTAAAACAATTATATTATTTTTTATTTCAAATATTATTTAAATAAAATTGTTACAGATAAGTTTTTTTTTGTAGCTATATATTTATCATTTTATAAGTGAAGAACAATTAGTGACAAAAATATATTAGTATATCATGAATAAAATTATTTTATATTATTTTTAAATTAGACAGAGGAAAAATATGGTTACTTTTGTATTGCATATATTTTTAATGTATTAGAATTAGTAATTCGTATAACACATAAAGAACACTTTACTTATCATAAGATCAATTGTTGAAAAAAAAAATCATAAGTTCAGTCCTTCTTCAAGAAAACAATATTTTCTTTCTTCACTATAAATAACTTATTTGTTTACTTAGAGAGCATTAGACTTTATGGCTCTTATCTTAATTCTAGCTTTAAGAAAACAAAATTCCATCTCAATATAAAATCACATTTATGTGTAAGTCATAGATGACTTGTTTATGAAAGAAATACTCATGTAATTAGTTTGAGAAATTAAGTAAAAAATACTTATATATTGTAACGAGGGTAACCTTTAAAAATACTCATATAGCATCAAGGAGTAACTTTTGAGAATACTTTATTCAACATATATTTGTGGAACTTTATTGGTTTGGTAAAAAAAAAGTTGGAGGTAGTTTCACATTGAGACAAATCAATATAAAATATTTATGTTCTTTCTTTTCTCTTTATCTAATCATAAACTTATATTTTTCCATTTGTGAAAAAAGTTTAATTTGATGTCATATGTTGATTTTATTTTATTTTTCATTTGTGCACACATTAAACTCGAGTCTTATTCCTCTTTTATCATTACAAAAGTGTAGATAGTTTTTCCTTTTTAGTGAAAATGTTTGAAAATTCATTAAAAACACAATTGAATCTCTTGTATTCTTTTTGTATTTTACAATTACTCTATAAATTATACCTGCATAAAATCTCTCTTATAACTTTTGATTCTTCAAACAAGATTTAACACGTAAAAATTATAAGAATTATCATATTTTAGATATATTTATAGATGTTTACAAGGAAGTGAATAATTTGATCTACAATATATGATAATAAATATGAGAAGTTTGTATTTTAGTGAAAGTAACATAAAAATCCACAGGTTTAGTTTCAAAATATATATAGAGAGAAAAGCGGGTTAGGTATAAAGGATAAACTTTAGATATATTTTTTTATCGAAAGGTTAAAACACACCCTATGTCCTACTATTAATATAACTTACTGATAAAATAAATTATCACAATTTAATTTAATAGTTTGTTCAACTATATGACGTTTTTTAACAAACTTATCTTTACTATATTTTTAATTTGCAATTTATTTTACATTGATAATAGCCTATGCAAAACCATATTTTCCCATGTAAAAGTAAAAATTTAAGTGACTTTTTACATGTGCAAAACCATACTTGTTTTGTTTTCAATTTGAAGAACTGGTCTATGGAAACTTAAATGAATGTGGGCATGTGAAATTTGCAACTGATGGTATCTCATTTCATTATCATCTGTACCATTGTCAAATCAAATAGGGAAAGTGGCATGGTTCAAAATTTTAGTTTATGGGTAAAAAGTTGTTGCATGTAAGTGCTATGAAAAAGTTGCATTATAGTTTGTAATTTTGATACATAAGAGAAAAACAATGAATTCAACGTTAAGATGGGTTCAAAAGCCGCGAGTAAGAACCAAGATTTAAGGAAGAAGTCAAGAAGATGGGAAGAACATGGTTTTGGAAAAAATTAGGAGTTTTTTTTATTTAAAAAACCAACAAAAAACATTATATTATGTTTTGTGACTATTTATATTAATCAAAAACGAAATTTCAAATCAACCTTAAATTTAAGGTGTAGAACTGTATTAGGTGGCAATTTCTTTCTGCATCTTCATAAATTTTTTCTAATACCCCATATAACCCGCCTAGCCCCAAACCTATACTCTTTAGAACACTTTCTGTACTACTAACCAAAATTTGTTACAAACTATTTATGAATATAATTAATTCAACATGTACAATTTTCAATAAATGTTAACTGAATATATATATATATATATATATATATATATATATATATATATATATATATTAGAAATATAATATTAAAAGTGTTATTAGCACTCATAATTACCAGATCAAGATCACCCAACAAAAATACTTACTCAAATTATAAATGTTTGCATACTCATCTCAACGTGAGTATTATTACAACGATAGATTTATTAAAGTATCACAACAACAATTATATCCCATTATGAGATCAATTACATCAATCCCAAAACCTCATTTGGAGAAATATTCTTTATTATGGTTCCATTAAAGCAATGGACTCAAATATAGTTCTGGAAGAAAATCTTAGATCACCAAATAACAGAGTACAAAAGTGCAAAACTAAACCAGAGTATCACACTGGGACATCACAAACCTCCTGGAAAGCTCTCTCAGGATGTTCCGAATCAATTTTTGAGTGGTGAGGGAAATCAAATGACAAGTTATCAACAGAAAGTCCCGCTTCATTGAACACCTTTATCACTTCTTCGTAAAGTACTGTATTTCCTTCTGTTGTCAGATGCAACCCATCCCTTATACAGCAAAAACATCAATGTCAGGTAAAATCTCCCATAATTTTGAAGAAAGATATTGGAGTTGATTTTATTCATTAAGCAATTTGGAGGGAATTGAAGGGGGTGTATTTCTCTTTTGTAACTATCAATTTTCATACATAAATATAAGAAAGCAGTTTACCATGTCCTTAACAGACTAAAAAAGTAAATTCATGACGCCTTTAACAAGATAACAGAATAAAATTATCATATTTAGACTTAGGGTCTTCAAGAAAAACTTCTTAACATGCACTTCTAAGAGAATAAAATAAGAACAATTTTTTTTTCCATTAGTTAAAATTAGTTTGTATATAAATTAATTGTAGTTTATGGAAAAAAATTACTTTACTTTTATTTTTATTTTCTTCACCTAAAAGTATTTATGAAGAAATCTTAGTCAAATGTAATCCTTGATACAATTGAGATCTAACTAAAACTCAGTCACACTTATATCAGAGTCACTATTTCTCTAGGCCAGGTAGTAACAAACCTCAAAAATTTCGTTTGCCAGTTAGCTGTTTCTTGCATTTTGGACCACAGATTGATATACCACACGCCAAATTCATTTGCGACCTCAACACAGGCATTAGCATATTGACCAGTTACTTCATTTGTTCTTTCAGGCACTTTGGTAGCGTTCTCACCATATTGGGATCTGCAAGACCCAACAAAATCATTCCAAACATGAAGTTAACTTCTGTTGAACACTTAGAAGCCAATCTAAATGTAAATTGTAAACTAACATAAGCTTTAAGAAAAACAGTAATGTGACACAGTTTCAATACAGAAGCTTTAGTCATATTAGCTACAGCAAAATCTTTCCCAATTCGGTACTGATAGTCACTAGCATACTGTGAGATTAGGTGGGTGGTATAGCAATAGACTACGATAGTGATGGCATGGACTTCAGGTGTGCATGACATGAACATAAATAATCAAATGGATGTTTGGAAAATATCAAGTAGGGCACACTAGCAGTTATAATGGCTGTGGATGTAACAATTATTGCATTTATTTTGTGAAAAAAAAGGAGTACACCCACCACTTTAGCCCCAGAGAGTGTAAATGTTGATAATTTTTGTTCTTGATCGTGCAAGTCTCATCCAATTTAATCATTTTCCACCAACATTAAGTACTACAGTACACAATGTTTGATAAAAAGCAGTGACTTTTGTAAAGTAGGAAGTAACCTGAGCTCATAACCTCAGGGATTAAAGGGACTAAAATAGGGATTTACCCAAAAAGTAAATCTACTAGTCAATCAGGAGAAACAATTCCATTTGGTGATAAAAATAGTCAAGCACATAAGACGATGTCTATAAAGGAAGGCAGATTATGAATACTAAATCTAACAGAAGCAATTCATAAGTACTTTGCATATTCCAGGCGTCCTTCCTCGCTGAGTGGAGGTGGAGTAATGAGCACAATTTGCATAGTTTGCGAGCATTCCTGAAACAAATTATCACATTTACAACAACAACAGATAATATAATGAGCACTTGGGAGGAAAATGGGAAAGGTTGTAACAGAGCTTGTTTGGAGGACTCGTGACAATGGAAAAATCCCCTGTAAGCTCTTTAGTTTATTTCAATAAGTTTCATGGTAAAAGTTGTGACATAATCTTTCATGTAAAAATAGTTTGCTGAACAAGTTCTCAAATGTCCTGATATGCCCAGCCGTTTTACCAATACAAAGTTCTAAAACAACCAACAATAGGCCACTCAGTGAAAAAAATAAGAAAAACAACAACAAATCTAGAAGAAATCATAGGCCATTGAAAGCACAAGATAGAAAATCATCAGAATCATTCGATGAGTTCAATGCTTACATGAAATCAAATTTTTGCAGACAACGCAGAGAAAAATTAGAGTTAACATGTTGGATGGATAATTCAGAAACTGGTGAAATTTAAATCTAAAAATATTGAACAACTAAACGTAACCTTCAAGTGTCGAACAAATTTTCTAAGGTTCTCTTTGAATTCTTCAATAGGTACATGTTGCCTTTCACTGGTTCTTCCTAACAAAGCTGCATCATTAGCACCAAAGAAGATTGTGGTAGCAATAGGTGGTGTAGTTGAGTCCTGGAAATGAAGTCATACAAACAACTAAAAATTCACAAGATCAATAAAATAATTTGCAAAAATAAACGAAGGCCTTATTTTTAGGCAATAGAAGACTCTTTTTTTGGATTGGGGCGGGGAGGCTGGGTGATGTGGACCCTTACTGTTCCAAAACTGTTATGTAAGCCTATGAAAAGTTCTATCAAATCAAATTTGGTTTTCTAGTCTGGTCCATCACCCTAAACGCTCAAACAGATTAATTTTCAATTACGAATTTCAAGATATGAGTTAAATTCATATGCAAAAAGTTTGTTACCTAACATGCTTCATGTTTTCGCAGACACCTGATTGACAAAACAAAGTAATGAACTATATTGGCTTAATTAAGTTTTGGTATTATCAATTGATGTCCTTGTTAGAATTCTTGTCTTATTGGGTGCCCAATTTTCCTTTCATTTTTGCCTAAATACCTATTGTTTGATTTTGCGGGAGACCGTGTAATATACTTAAATAAAAATAAAAAAGTTGTATACGCTCAACAGAACAAAAACTTCTAATGAGACCTCAGTTCAAAATACTAAAATTTATAAAGTATTTAAAACTTAATTAAGGAACCTATATTTTAAAAAGGAAATTATTTGATCTCATCATATTATACCGAAGCATGTTTTACCCATAGTAGCTACTCGACTAATTCCAGAGCGACAGGAGATTTCTCTAGGAGGGTTGTCTATCAAATGGGGAAAGTGACAAGAGATCCACAGTCATGGGAAATGTAAGATTTCATCCTCAGTCACTCACTTGTCAACCCACATTGGCCTTAAGTTATACAAACTTAGTGTGACGTGACTGAGACATAACTTCAAATACCATTTAGTTATTTTCATCATCAAATATAAAGTCAGCTTAAAGAAAAGATCAAATGAGGTTAAAAGGGGGCAAATGTGCACACACCAACAGGAAGAAACATGATTTAGGTGAGAATAAGATACCAGAGGGAAGAGGTGCTTCAGTAAGAACATAGCCCACCTAGTGTTGTATCCACCATAACCACGAACGAGTATATCAGCCTGAAAATGCAGATCATTAACTGTGACATATATTAATAATTTAAGAAAACGGATCTGACGTGTGAGAGTGTTTGACTGAGAAGAAATGTTACCCTGCGGGAATAGGCATTGGCTAGCGGAACACCCCATCCATTCTCTCGGATCGATTGCTCCGTTATGGAATCTCCAAACAACACTATCTTTGGCCTCATCATCGTGTTCGCGCACGCGCCAACGCGATTCTATGTTGTCTTCACTGTTCTTTCACTCCGCACCATTCAACACTAAGATGATCTTGCATTGAAGGACATTACTGCCCTAAATCTGACACGTTTTACACGATGCATCATTAGTTACCAAAGATCGCTTTTTTTTTTTCTTTTCTTCCACCGATTCCATCCACTGGCTTCACAATGACTGCTCACCCTCCTGTACTATGCCTTTCAAGTTCAAAAATATCTCAGCTATTCTTTAATTCTTAATATTTACTATTTTTAATTGTAAAATAAAAAAAAAATCTTGAATGAATGGTTAGATTTCAAAATTTGGAATTCTCTAATATTTTTTTAAAACATTAATAAAATAATTATATGTGTGTTTACTAATAAAGTACCTATTTATATAAGTATTAACAATAAAATTTAACTTAGTGTGTTAAAAGTTCAAAGTATTGTGTTAAAGCTATTAAATATGATTAATTATCTTAATTATGAAAAAGAATTAAACTAAACTAACGAATTAAGATTTTTTGTAACATCCCAAAATTATACAGTCATCAACTATATACTTAGAATAATCACATATATTAATAATTCAAAACAGTTTTAAACAAAGAGAACGACAATAACGAAAGTGGCCGAACGGCCGTTAATGTACATAACTCAACGAGCGTTCACAAAATAAAAGAGGACGAACGGTTTACAAAACTACTACCGAACGTCCTAATATTTACACAAACAGAAAGAGCGCTCGCTCACAGCCGCTCGCTATTCTAACTTCGCTATCTAAAAACCGAACGCCCTTACTGTTCGGCCTTCACTTCTACTTCTACGAGATTGGCGTCCTCCAAATTTTCTTCTTCCAGTGTTTCTTCCAGTAACGCCTCTCCGTCTGCTCACATCCACACGGATGATCATTGCATAGACAAAACGAAGGTTCAAGGACGAACGACAACACAAGAAAGAGACACAGGGTAAGCTTATTGAATTTAATTCAAGCCAAAACATACATTTCATACATATCAATTCCAGCAAATAAGTTCACAACATATACATTCAATTCATACGTAAATTTCATCCAAAATCCTGATACTAGACCGACCGTCCGGACTGTATGAATCCTGTGTAGCTAAGGCGTCCGTGCACTCAGGTGGGGTAACTGGAATGCTCATCAGTAGCCACCTAAGGTTAGTCTGTTCTGTCCAAGTTACAGTTATGGACTAGACCTCCTGCCATTCCCACGCATGACATACTCCTCTCTACTTGAGAACGAGCATTCACGGAATATCAGGATGGATCACCATCTAAGCTTACCACGTTCATACTTACAAATCTCAATATCCATCAAGAGTCGTTCCACCCTGGAACGCTCGTTCAAATCCACAATCACAATTTCAGTTCTCATAGGGTTCGCACATCTTAATTCATACTCTTAAATACATTTTCATTCTATGTTCCACTTTCTTAAAAAGACGAACGTTCAGCCCCCTTCATAGTGAGGACGAACGTTAATATGGTACAAAGAGAGAGACTCGTTTCTGACAGAAGGAAAACGAACGTCCTTTCAATGACGGACGTTATGACCATTTGAATCAGTTAAAAGACTGATTCTAGAACGATTTAACTGATACTTAGAATAACTTACATTTCAAGGACATTAGATTAAATCTAATTGAATAAAGACATCATAAGACTTTTAGATATTAAACGGATACGAATTTATAAAAAGGTACTACCCGCCAGTCAATGACCGAACGCGGTAGCGGATATAAATTTACTGTTTGGACGAACGCTATTTAAATTCAGGACGAACGTTATTATCGCTCGTTACAATTTACGGAAAGAACGAGCGTTCGATCTGAGACCGAGCGCCACTTAGTACGAACGCTCAATAGATGACCGAGCACTAATTAGAACGAACGCTCGGTATAAGACCGAGTGGTACGATCTGAGTTTAATTATTTAAAATCGTTGGACACCACTAGGATGAGCCGAACGCTCAAACCTAGACTTTCACAAGAGGACGCTCGTTCTTAAGCCGAATCCTTTCCAATGAAAGAATTCCTACTCTAAATCATTTTCAGGGAAAACCGAACGGTAGAAGACCGTTCGATGACGAGCGTGCATTATCAAAGTAAGGACCATTATATTTTCCAGATTTTTCATCTACCACAACTTCATATTTTTCATACGATTCATATCTTATAATTTATCTCCACCATAAATCTCATACATTACAGAATTCATATTATCATACATCAGTTCATACTTTATACATCATATCAAAATATCAAATTACATACTTTATAAGATTCTCATTAATCATTCATACCAAGCAACCATCAGCATACGAATCAACCAATGCATACCATATTCATTCATTGTAACAGCGATCGTTCATAACTAATACATCAACATACATCTCATGCATACAATCCATATCGAACATGCATACAACACACAGTATAAATTAAATCGCAATAAGCTTCCCTTACCCGGATTCAGTAGCGAACGTCCTAAAGAGTGGGTCTTGACTCGTCTAAAAGAAGCTCTCTACTCGTTCCTCTTAAGCTCTCCAACTAAACTAACCAAAAGAAAACGAAGGGCTTAGCCTACACCGTTGCATGCAGCTGAATACAGTTACAGGAACTCCAGAAACGAGCGTCCAGTGAAACTTACCAGAACTGGAAGTTGTTCGGTTTGAAATGAAGCTCGCGGTGCAGAGAACGTTCCTACGGTGCTGAAACGTGAACGGAGATAAAGGTGGTAAGTTGCAGAAGAGAGAAGAGGAAGGGTTCAAGAGAGAAGGAGGAGAAATGGAGATTCTGAGTTTGGAAGGGGAGAAGGTGCGCGTGAGAGAGAGAGTGGAAGATTTTCCAGAATTCAGTTTTGTTCAAATCCCACCGTCAGACGGACGAGCGTCCCTCTCGTCGACACCTGCACCCCACCACTGACTTCAGAAGTTTCCAATTTGACAAGTGGCGCGCATGCATGGCTCGGTGGTGGATATTTAATGTGCTGGACGCGTGGCACGGTGCATTTATGGGAGCAGAGAGGTGAATCATCACAGTAATAAATGGGACGTGACATTTTTTAATACTATATTTTAATTATTTTAGTTATATTATATAACTAAACCTAATAATATAATTAAAATTATATAAACTTTAAGTTTATTTTTCTATGCCAAATAAATATATCATATATTATATATTAATATAAGTTTTATATATATATATATATATATATATACTCAACTAATATTAAAATCAAATCTATGAATAATTATAAACCATGAATTCTCGTGACAATTCATATCTCTTTAATAATTAACAAATATCATACTCTTGAAATAGACTAAGGTTGTATTTGTTTTAAGAGATATTCATAAAAACAATATCAATTCACTTTTAAATCTCTTCAAATTTATCAAAAAATGATTTTGACTAGATAGATTATATAATATAATTTAAATGGATGGTCATGAAAAGAAATATTTAAGGTTGATTTCATATCTCTTGTCTTTCATGAACCAAATTCCAATCAAGTCACTCCCAAGGACTCTACCAAAATCAATGTTAGGAAAAATTAGTGAAATAAATGAGAATAGGATGTGTTATGTGATTTGTTAAATTAAACCTACTTATATGACTCACTTATATAGAATATGGTCTATGCAGAACTTTTATACATAGAATATCTTAATTTGGCATTTTAGGATCTCTATTTCCTTCTTAGTCTTTGGTCAACATTTTTGCTTTTATCGAGATTGTCTTTCTTTAAAAAAATTAATATTAGTGGATCATGAGTTAATATATGTAAAAAATATGATATTAATTTCAATCCCAAAGAAAATAATAAATTTATAAATTGACTTAATTTTGTAATTTTTATTTAATTTAGGTTTTATATTTATACTTCAATTCTAATACTTTTATTTCTTGTCTTTTTAAAAAAATTGACTTTTATTTATTTACTTAAATGAATTTAAAAGACACTGATTAAGGAGATTTCAAAGTAAATTTGTTTGTTGTTTTTTAATCTGTCACATTAAGGAGATTTGAAAGTAAATTTGTTTATTATTTTTTAATCTGTCACATTAATTAAATCCTACACTAATTCTCACCAACTTTACTTTACTTCCAAATTTACTCTTATTTATTTTCAAATCCACTCAAATAAATAACACAATTTTATTTTCAAATTCTTTCAAATATCTTCAATCACTCTTTCCCAAATCTATTTAAATTAACAAAGCCGTATAGAATACAGCTTAAAACGTGTACTTTATAATAAGAAAGTGATCACACGTGTTCTGTTTGCATCCTTGGTGTGTTTGTTGTAAGCAATGATAAGATTACAACTTGGTAGAACAGAGTTTGAGTATGTTGGATAATAGTGATAGTAGTGCGTATCAAAGATAGTGCAACGAGAGTTTGATTTCCACTAAGCTATATGTTCCATATCATGGATCAAGAGCGCCACCATCTCTCATCTCCTTCCAGGAAACAATCTTTTTTAAATATCTCCATGAAATCACATCACATCTTTTACTAAGTAGACAATCACAATGATCAGAATTCACTGTCAGACCACATTAAAGAATAGGACCGTATACTCATGATTCCATATGTAAGTCGTAGTTAGGTTACCATTTCTCTTAAATTGAAAAATATATCTCTACCATGGAAATTGGTTAATACCGTAAACATGATACTCTTATCACCTTACATACACTGAAAGATGTTCAAATTTCACATGAGGCAACAAAAGTAAAAGGACTTCAGGCATGGTAGGCATTAATCTGTATCATAAAGTTGATCTATGAATATACTCGCTGACAATTACACTTAGTGGAAATTAGTATATGAATTTTAAATTTAACTTAATTTTATTATAATTTTATTTTATTTTTAGTTGATGTGAAATCTATTTGAATATAAAATTAAATATTAATTAATAATTTAATAGTAGTTAAAATACAAATTTTGTTAAAATATGATTTTAAATGATTTAAATATTATTTTAAAAAGTGAATTTTAAAATAAAGTTTATAAATTAATTTCAGGTCACGTTTTTCTAATCAATCATCTTTAAAAAGATGTAATTGGTACAAGTGATAAGATAAATTTAACAAATAATAATATTTTTATGACTTTATAATAAGAAATATTTATAAAATTAATTTTATAAAATAAAATTTGCATCATTTATTTATGTAAATTTGTTTTATCTCAAATCTATTTGAGATATTAAATAATTACTTATATTTGTCTCGTCCCTCAAATATTCAATAATTACTTACTAGATTTTAACCACTAATGAACTTACCATTTTCATGAACCTCATGTGGCCATAGCACAAGTGCAATTATAGTTATCCATGATTATTTACTGATATCTCTAACCATTTGTAGTCCATCATGTAGGCGCATATATTAACTTCTCCAGCCATTACCGGAAAGCAGAAACAGGTGCAAGTCTGTCTACAGCTTTGAAGGGACTGCCTGATGCTGACGAAGAGAAGCGCTAAATTTGAGGATGAGAGTTGGGTGACGAATGTAGGACCAGAGGTTCACTTTCATTACAATTTCAAACTAATGCTGTCTGCACAAGTTTCCAACCAAGAAAAGCCAAACTCTAGATAAAACCACGTGTGACATATCATAGTACTGCGCATGCTTTCATTCCCACTATTTGTTGAAATCAGCACTTCTTCAATTCTTTAGTATACATATCATATAGAAATCAAAATCACTGTATTTCTTTTTAAAGCAACTACGATGAAAGAATTGATTTAATGAGTGTTTGAAACTATGCACCAATACATGAACCTGTTTCTCACCAGTGGTAAACAGAAAAAAGCAAACTGTTTGAAGCGCACTATCAAATGTTGTCTGCATTTGGCTTTATAGTCTTACAAAGATTTAATTATAAGTTGATCTATACACTTGACACCTTTTTTTTAGTCTCTAGTTGAAATTGTTTTTCATATTAGGCCCTACGTTCGAAAGAATCACACCTCATTTTTTTTCTCTCCGTACATTCTGGTACACCCGCACATGACTATTTTTCATTTTGGTCCCTACATGAAAAATACACTTAACTCCCTCATAACTATAGTAAACAAAAAATGGTGTCAAGTACGACCAAATTTATGATTAAACCGTTTACATATATCACAGAACATATGCAGTAAATTTCGCAACGAAGAAGGTTGAAGGCAAGGTCTATGATACACTGCGAACTAGCCATACATTCATACGATGCTTTATTTAGCAGCAAGGAGTAAAATAAATATTCATCATATCTTTGTTTCAAAATCCCCTCGTTTTTCTTTTTCGTTTTTCCTTTGCAGTTTCCATATACACTACACGTAAGCAAACTTAAAATCAGATTCAACACCATCTATCCATCAACTCGAAATGCCCCTGATCATTCTGTATAAAGGTATAATGAAGTCAATATGGTTAAAGATTGAAAGGAAGAAGAGTCAAAGATAAACATCTATAAGATAACTTGTATTACATCAATCAAGCTCATGACCTATAGTGCACTACTTAAAACTATTTTCAACGGACTTAAGGAAACCCTACTAGCTTTGAAGGTGGAACCTCTGAAATCTTGTCCAAGAAACAGTGGCTGTGAATTAGTACTTCTCTTGAAATGATCTCCTTCATGATCTTGATTGATCCTTGGCGGCTTTCCCCTCTCAATTGATTTACTCGAGGGCAATGAATCCTATGAGCTATTTGCATAAGCAGGAATAGTATGTCCACATGATGTTGGAGTTGAATTCTTCGATTTCTGATTTACGATCTCCCCACGACTCCTTGTGATAATTTCATCAAGAATTTCCTCACTATTAATATTGACTGTTGCTGTCTGACTATCTGAATCCTGTGAGGTATATAAGCATCAATCTATGAACAAGATCTTCGACAGATTCATATATGTAATATAATGTTATGCAGTATGAATATTTTGTGGTCTATCTAAGCAAGCTGAGTTTGTATTCCACCCATCAGAAGTCCAGAGAAAGCCATTTTCTAATCAGAAAAATCATGTTTGGAAAAGAAAATCAATCCTTTTATAAACCTAATTATAATTTATTAGGATTGAATTGAGCATGTATTATTCATCCTCAATTATCAATGAAACTAGCTCAAGAAAGACTTATGCTAATTTGATGAGGGTTGAAACTACATACTTCGAATGACAAGTTGAAACTGACAACAGATGCTTCCTCATATGCTGCAGCATCCAATTCTTGAAGATGGGCTCCTTTAAAAAACTTGGGAAGGAAATATTGACGTACTGGGATAAGAAGCATGATTAACATTGGGAAAAGGACCCCGGCAATTGGTATCCATGTTAGACCAAAGCAGAGAAGCAAGTAAGCTGTCTGGAATAATGTAAACATGGCCACCGCTTTGAAAGGCACGGTCTCAATAAAGGCCGCATGGTGTTCCTCCAGCACTCTAGTAAAGAGAAAAGAAAATGGAATCATCATCTTCAACATTATAAAATATAATTAATGATAATGCTATGGACATGTTAATTTTAGTATGGATATATGTTGTAGGAGTCCACGATTAAGCACTCCCAAAAGATCAATAACTTTTTAATAATTGAGCAAAAAACAAATAAATGAATAAACTGGTCGTGAAATTCTGGAAAATCAAAGAATTTAGGCTTCTTATGGACTAAATTTGAAGTAGGAAGTTGATGCTGGATGAAATTTTTGACACTATTTATATCCATGAATCCTGGGACCATGAAAAAGATAAAATTGACTGAGCATAGATGTGTACTTGTATCGTCGACTTGGAGCAGTGAAAAGATATAATATTCTCTCCCAAAACTGATTTCCGGGCAAGCTTTCAATTGCCATGAAAGCAAAGTAACCCCAAAGCACTGAAGTTGGTATTTTCTTCAAAAGAGGCATAGCAGCAACACAAAGTGCAACCATTAATGCCTGCAGTAGATTGCTGAGGCGCTGTTCTTTTACTTCAACAGGTAAAAGGTCATCAACATCCTTATCCACATCGAATACAACCTCATCAACAGGGGTGTCAGTGTATCCATGACTTTGAGCCAGTTGGATGGTGGATTCCTTCATCTCCTTTAGCCCCTGCTTGAATAACAGAATATTGGGCAAAGGTGAGAAAGATCACAAATTTAAAATCGTTAGGAAATGATAGGATTATATATACCAAGGCAGGTGGTATTTGGTGGGCTAACGGAGTCTGCATTTGATCATATGCTTCTTGCATACTTTGGTATAGCTGATTCAGGTTCATATTTTTCTGTATGCTTTTCCGTGCGGCAGATACAATTTTTTTACGCAACAGCTGTTCCAAACAAAACAAGTAACAATGGTTGCCATAAACAAGTATAAGTTAGCAACATGGACTATACAAGTTTGTCAGTACACAGAAAAATTAGTGAAAAATGACAGACAAAATACTACAAGAGGAGGTAATGAAAGGGTAACAGTTTTAGTTTCAGAATGAAACTGATGCAGTTTTCACTAGAAACATGCATTAGATAGTATCCAAGACAGTTACTAAAAATATGAGGTAATGAAATGGTTAGATTGTGGTGATTCTGCCTGAAAAAACTATTTGTCCACCAAAATAAATGAAGAAGTTTGCAGGAAAAAAAGATTATTTAAGATTAACAATTGAGTTGTATAATTATCGAAGGTAAGAAAATTATATTACCTGATGTTTTAGAGTAGCTAAGCTTTTAGTATGCATAGGAGATTGAGGAATCACACCGTTGGCCGGAGGGATTCCAATAAGCCCACACAAAATGGTCTGGCAAACAACTTAAATAAGATTTCAAAATGAAAATATTTGCTATATGTCTGTCTACACAAAAAGCCATCATTTACCATTCATTAATACTGCAAATGAATTTCAGAAGCATGTCAGAGAAATAACATACCAAGAAACCCAAGAGGAGAAGGTCATAATGATATGATGAGGGTTTTCTTAGATTGAACTCCTTTTGCTGGGCAAGTTGTGAAGCAACACTGTGATCAAAGTAATAAAGCACGGCAATCATAGTCGCGGGTATAAATGCTCCAATAATATAGATGAGAGGCACATTCAACATTTCCTGCTAGTAAAAGAAAAAATGAGCAAAGAACTACACATTTCAAGGGAAAAATAAAGAATTCATCTTTCCCAAAAGGGACATTGTCTATCATTTACTGTTAGAATATTATCCACATTAAATAATCAAAGACCTTAATTACTGTCCAATTTGTGTATGCACCGGGAGACCATGGATTTGGACTGAAAAGTCGCCTAGGGATTCCCCTTGGAACCTTATTGGTTGGCATATAAGACACAGCAGTCCACACCAGAATCATTAGTGGGACTCCATAATCAGCCACAAATCCCCGCAACCAACCTATAACACAAGGTTATTTATCAGAAAGTAACTTGTAGCCAAAACTAATCAGCAGAAAGCATTAAGGAAATTTTGAATCAGTGTAAAGTATAGAAATAGACGATGAGATAGCCCTGAGAACAGAATATTAGTATGTCACAATCAAAGTTATAGTATATCTTGCAATGCATGAAATTCCCTACAGAATCGTTGCATCAGGATTCAGAAGCATAACCACTACCTGCTCCGTATCGCCAGGATCTAGCCTTACGGCTTTTTAGTGCAGTAAACAGAAGGCCAAATGACAAAACCAAAGCAAACATTCCATTTCCAAACAGCCAAGAAGATTGGAGTGCAATCTGATTGGTACCTTCTCCCTGGGACTGGGGCACACCGAACTCTTCCACGAGTCCCTTTTAAGAAGGAGATTACTGATTTTATTACAAAACAGTAGTTTTAATTTTGGTAATTGTAAATAAAGGATCCCAATATCAAATTTTCATGTTACTTAACAAAAATTGTTCATGGTTGGTGTATGTGTACTCACCCTTATCGCCTGCTGCATGAAGAGCATTGCAATCAGCAGACCAAATAGTTCACCTGCAAGGCGCGTGAATCTGTTGATTATGGAGCATGCACCAACAATGGCCAGCAAGAAGAGCAACGCAGCAGTCCAAACACACACCCTAAAAATCAAAAGGTGGAGAATTTTTTCTTCAAATTAACAGTGATTTCCTTTCAATAAATAATTCACCACTCTAGGAAATCAAGAGATACCATCCAGTCCAAGGAAGGAATAGTTTGTGTCCCAAATCTTTTCTATCCTTTGCAAAGTCATACAAAAATGTATACATAAGAACTGTTGGCTCCGCTACACCAAGTATGAGGAGGGGCTGCCCTCCTAAGATTGAATGGATAATGCCACAGAGTGCTGTTGATGCAAGGGTCTGCACTGCAGTTAGAGTTCCATCTATAGAATATAACCAATGAAGCACTTTTTTAGGAAAAGGGTCACCAAAATTCCAGAAAGGACACTGAACCAGAAAAGTTTTAGTTGTACCTGTGTTTCTTTCCAGTTGCTCCCCGAAAGAGATCACTGGAATTGCTGAAGCGAAAAATATATATGTAGTTGGGGCAAGGATCCTATATCAAACAACATCAAAATTAAAAGTTTAACAAATCTTCTTGTAAGTTTCATGAGGCTAAATGTGAAATAAGTGTTGAATATAGGTTTATTGGGGAAATACAAAATCTTTGATACCATTTTTTATCTAAAATCTTAAGAAAATGGTTTAATAAATCTTTACCCATGATATTTCACTTTTCACTTTTATCCAATTGAATTCATACTTATATTCTCAAAAATTAGGTATTCCATTTGCATTAGCTATGTATTATTTATTTATTTATTTTGAAATGGGTGATTTTGGTTTCAAACTTGATGCAGCTACAGTTAGGCATGTTAAATAATTTCTGCATAATTGGACACAGAAAAAGAAAGTAGGAAGGTAAATAACAAAAACAAAAAAAACTCATAATTTAAAACTAATTTACAAGTAAACTAATTTTAATTTAAAAAAAACAGTTTATTTCATTTTTCCTTCCTATTATCTTCTTCTCCTACCATTATTTATGGAAAAATTTTATCCGTAATTAGATTGGAATATCAGAATCTAAAAGTTTATACCACGAACCTGATGCCTGTTTGGAATCCACTAGTCCAATCTTGTTTGTAGCACACAAGTCTTCCTTTGAGGTCATTCTTTATCCCACGTAACGGAACAAATGTTTCTTCCATGAAGGTATTGGAATGTGAAGAGATGAGTTTTAATTTGCAGGAAACGAAGCAGAAGATTTGAGTGGAAGATAGTGAGTCACTTCAAGGGACTCTAGAGGCAAATGGTGATTAAAGTTGCTTAGAAGAAATGTCTATAACCAAACTTTGAGCAGGGAGATGCAAAACCTACATATCTAAATCTTCCTAAATAGGAAAGCAAGAAAATAATGGATGTTCATCTGTAGCTTGTAGCAGCACACCAGGCCGGAAAACGAATAAACGAATTCAGATGACGAATTCTCATTTGCAATGACAATGAAAATGTTTTTGGTATATTGCTATGAGTGAGCAAAGAATGAGTTAAATTAGTAAATGAATAAAAAACAATCGGGTAGCATATCCAAGTTGAATTGGAAAGTAACAGAAAAGTGAACATTCTCCATAAGCTGAATATGAAGAGAAAGTTCAACCACGATGAGTTAAAGAACCAAAATCTCTTTCACTATCTTACCACACGAGCCTTCCACGTAATCGTCATTCTGCGAAAGCAAACGTGAACGTTAAACAGAAGTTCACGTCAGTCACATTCAAACTGAAATTGAGTTCTGAAAAGGTGTACAGCCTTGGAGAACAATCCAAAGAAATTAACGGAACCCCATCATTGCAAGCTGCACTGGTTACAGCTCAGAAACGGCTGAGAGAATGGACATGACAGAAGACAAACAGAGTTGTCGAAAATGAAAAGCTAGAGCCAGATGGGTTTGTCTGGCAAGATTAACGAGATTCCATGACTGAAACCATGATGGGAAATAATTGTTTAAAAGACTTGTGACAAATTGGACATTAAATGAAAGAGAAATCGAACGCTTATCACATCATAAAATTACTTTTTTCTTTTCACAGAAAGAAGATTGCAGCAGTTACATTAAAGTGAGGGTACTAATGAAGATTGCACGCTATGGCTGTAACTGAAGCAGTTTAGCAAAGAAGTAACAGTTTCTGAGAAACAAGGAAGCAGAAAATCGCTCAGTGAAGTTGGAAGATTTTTGTGTGACATGTGAGAATGTGTGTGAAGCCAGGTCATGCATATATAGTTGTGATTCGTGAATGAAAATTGCAGTGGAAGGAACAGTAACAGGAATAAAAACCGTAAATGGAAGTGTGACGCAAACACGGACACACACATGAAGCAGATATTTTAAGTTATTTGTATAGATTCAAATCAAGTTAATGCTAAGACTGTAAGAAATCAGTGTTATATTGAATTAGTAATGTTTCTATGTTCTAAAATTGAAATTACAGAATTAAATATGCATATGCATAGATAGATGAGATACTGAGACGTTATTGGCACCAAAATTAGGTAATCCGTACGAAAGCAGTGTTTTGAAAAGGAAAGCCCAAATCCGAATAGATACGTATCTGTGAAACGCACATCGCATTATAGTGTGTAGAACTCCTGCCAAACACATTTTTTTTTAAATTCGATTAAAATATTCGTAACTTTTAAACCAATTCCCAGTCAGTAACCACTACTTGCTCGAACACACATTGACTCTTGTGTTTAAGGAATATTTTTTTATTTTTTTATTTTATATCAGCAGCTAAAAAAATGCAACCCGTTAGGTATTTCGTACTTTATCAATGGGTGGTCGAATCTAAGATTCAATATTTTATTAAAAATGTAAGTTTAATATTTCACTTCATTTTATTTCAAACATAATAATTATCTTTAATGAAACAAATTCTTTTTCTTTTTTTTCTTCTTTTGTGAAAGGGTGTATCATTCTTTCTAAGATATTAACTTAAGTCTGATTCATGAAAAGAATAAACTCTAAAAATGAGTTAATTTTATCATATATAAATATTTTTTACTTTGGAAAGCATTAGTTTCTAGAAAAGATATACTACTCAGCTTATGAAAAAACTGTAGCTCAAGTATTATTCTCTAATCAAAATTTACTGATTTCATTGGCTGGGGTCTTTTTTATGCTTTCAAGAAGTTAATTACTTATTATTATTATTATTATTATTCAATTGCAGGGATTGAAAAAAAAATTAATTTAAAGTTATTGATACTGTAAAAAAAAATTATATTTGTCACGTAATTATAAATTGTGATGTATAATAAATGTGTTTATTTTTCATAAAAGTCAGACTTTATATAATTATTTATTGATAAATAGAGAAAATTATTTATATTGTCTTACACAAATTTAGAGTTCAAAATCTATGTGAAATTACTTTAATGTTGTATTTGTACAGACAATTTAAAAGAGTGATTCATTTATTTAAAAAATTTGAAATTCTTTGAAATAAAATGATTTGTTTCGACAAGGAAATTAAAAAAAATTAAAATCGAGAAAGGTATTTCATATAACGAAAGAGGGTTATAAGATGATATAGTGGTAAAGTTGAAAGAGATGATAGGTTGGGTTGTGGTTCAAATTCTTCCACTAATAATATACTACCAACTAACATGTGTTGATAAAGAAAATTTCAAATAACTAAAATAATGGAATTTGAATTTTTTTTTAAAAAAAGAAGAAATTAAAATTACACAAGTTGAGAAGTTCATTATTGGTGAGGTTGAAAAAGGTTCACGTGTCCAACAAGTTGAAATATAAGTAATTCAAATACTGTATATTTCAATTTCTCTATAAATCTCTCATCAAACACAATGTTAATTAAGTTAATTAAGGTAAAAGTCATCAAAATTAAAGTGTTATTTCTTTTTTAACTTTCATTTTTGTTTGACAAAAGGAAACTAAAAGGAAAACTTAGTTAAATTTTGATTAGAATCATAACACGTGTAAAAAGAGCTTAAAGTATTGAAGTGACCTAAACTACTTACCTAAAACATTAATGTTATGTCCTAATGGTATTATCTTAGAAGATTAGAAAAATATTGATTAAAGAATTAAAATCTCATGAATAAAGAGATTTCTTAAAAGATTTATTTATCACGTTTCATTAATAGATAATTTACAGCATCAATAGTTAAATTCTAGTGACAATATCTTTGACAAAAGTGGAGGTATTCGATTCAATTCCTATCTTTTGCCCAAATTCGAAGCCATAAAGGTTCCTCTGTTCACAACATTTTTTTCTACTAGTTGAAAAAAATACCTAACATGATTCGACTTCCATATAATTATTAATATAAAAATCGTTGTAATTTAAATATCCTTCGATTGAAGATCTCAAAATCTCTCACCCAGTATCATGTGTTTCAAAACACATGCATGTAGAGGTGATGAAGATCTCACTTGTTGAATTAAAGTTGCTAAAAGAAATATATATATGTATGAATCTGTCGTTCTCCAGTCCCATCAAACATGGAGGTATGAGATTCAATTCCCCTCTTTTGCCTAAATTTCAAGCAATAAAGGTTCTTCTTTCAACTATGATTTCAATATTAAAATTGGAAACTATCTGGAAGGACTCCATCTCCATGCAATTCTGTAGTTGAGATCTATGGTAAGTTATCCTCTGATTATGAACATCTTCAAAAAGTGACTTTTGAAAATAATGTAAGTTAGGTGCGATGAGCACAGATACTTAATACCCTCATTCCCAAAATAGTTACAATAATTTATTCTCGTTTTTTAATGTTTTTGTTGATCTTCTTGGTATGAAGAATATATAATCAGTGGAATTGACAATCGTAGTGCACACATCAAGAATGTCAACAGTGTTTTTTTCCTAGTATTTAAAATTAAATTTAACACAAGTTGTAGTAAATATACTTGTTTTTTAATAAAAAGGAAACATATGTGGGGGAAACTGTTATTAATGGTGTCAATTGCAAAATGTTTTCATTGTTTTTGGTATATTATAATATTCGGGTTCGAGTGAATCAAGCTAACAAATTTTTAATTCTTATTATTTCTCATAACATAGTTTGAGTAAAGTGATGAGTGGTGTTAAATATATAGAGAGTAATAAGATTTGGTTCGTTATTAAATTTAAAGTAATGTTAATTAATTCATAAAAATAACAATGCTGTTTATTTTAAAGTTTAAAATGAAGGATTTTCTGACATGGTGAGAGAGAATGATTATTTAATGTTTTCATTAAAAAGAACAAAAAATAGGTGTAAGCTTAAGTGAGAAAAGTAGTTAACTAGATTTAATCATGCATGTAAGGATGCATTGTTTGCTTTGCTTGTTCATCCACTCGTCCAAACATTTGGATAAGCCAAAGTGGTGTGGAGGACCATTTTAAGGAATACAATTTCTAAGATTCGTTACTTATAATTCAACGAATCTTACAATCATAGTATTAGTTAATAATTCATAATTCGTCTTTTTCAGGAGAAGTTTTGGATTATGATTTTCCAGCTGAACCTGGAACATTATTGTTTTTGTACTTATGTAGACATTTTACAAAGAAATTGTACATACAAAATGGAATTTTGTCGGCCGGTGTCATCATATCCTCTCAAGTTTCATCCATAAATCCACTTGTCTATTTTTTCAAATTGTGTTGTTGAATGCATAGTCTATACCATTTGATTGTTCAAGATGTTGTATAAAATTTTAAAGTTTCCATTTTTTTTTGTTTCTTTTCAGTCAACGAATTTGCAATATGAATCATCAGGCCCATTACGTATAATGAAGATATTTATTCCTGCAACTCCTATTTTTCTTACTGCACCTGTATAAGGTATGGTATGACCGTTTTATGCATTTAATGGTGTCTGTCTATAATATTTCACAAGTACCCAAAAAGACAAATATATCATATGGTTAAGTATACTTCTCCCCTTCTCTGTAACCCTTATATCCACTTATTCACTACGATACCCAATAATCTGCAAAATTCTTGTGTCTCTAGGTAGGTGTTATCCTAAGTTTTGCTCTTGTTATTAGTTAAATATTAGTGTAGAATTGATATTTCACGTTCATTTTGATAATAATTTTAGAGTTATTGTCGTCAGAAAATGATAATAATTTTTTTAATAAACGTAACCTTTCAATGATATCATTCTCGACCCAATAAGGTTTCAGCACTTAACTTGACCGCACTGTCGGAGTCCGAACACAATTTCTTATATAAGAAATTGCATTAATATAGACTTTTTTTTATGAGTTTATAATCCATTGATTCTCAACCACTATAACAATTTTTCAAGCACTATATAAGTTTTGTCAATATAAAATTTATCTTCGAAATTAGAAAAACCTGTAATGTAAAATTTATATTTCACATTCCAAAATAATAAATTTACTTTTAGTACTTTCTTATAATTTGTATAATCCAAAATGCATAATTTAACTTCGAAATTATATAATTTAAAAGTACACCACATTTAGATTTCTGAATTCAATTTTTTTTAAGAATCACACAACTAAATAATAATCCAAAAACCTCGCTGCTATTCGAAAACGGTGAAAAAGAAATTTTTATTTACTATATGAGCTATATATATTATATATGACTCACAACTAGCAAAATAAATATTTGAAAAAAATTAAAAATGTAAAAGAAAATTATGGGGTGCAGAAAGTAAATGGCTTGCAAAACCGGCTTTCTGGTCCACATCCACATTGTTACTTTTAATTAATTTATATCCCTCCAGCATTAAAAAAAAAATAAAAAGCGAATTCTTATTAATATTTTTCCCACTTTCTTGGCTTTCTCTCTGGTGTCGGGTGGAAGGGAAAATCAAGATGCTGAGAGTGGGCGCAAAGAGGGTTTTAGGAACGACGTCGTTGGGCGCTAGGGTTTCGTCGCGGTTATACCACGAGCGGGTTGTGGATCATTATGACAATCCCCGGAATGTTGGATCTTTCGACAAGAGCGACCCGAGCGTTGGGACGGGTTTGGTCGGGGCACCGGCTTGCGGTGATGTCATGAAGCTCCAGATTAAGGTCGACGACAAAACCGGAAAAATCGTCGATGCTCGATTCAAGACTTTTGGGTGTGGCTCTGCCATTGCTTCTTCCTCCGTCGGTAATCACGAACACAAACATTGCTCTCGGTTTTCTGATTCAATTCATTCTATTCTGTCCTATCCTCATTTACCACTTTTCTGATGTATCTATCTTATTTTCAGCTACTGAGTGGGTGAAGGGAAAGCAAATGGAGGAAGTTCTGTCCATAAAAAATACGTAAGTGTAAATACTATATCTGCAGTTTTGTCTAATATATCAGCCCTATCTTATATATGCATTGGAAAACACTGGATGGGGTAGAAATATATATATATATATATATATATATATATATATATATATATATATATATATATATATATATATATATATATATATATATTACTTTCATCTGTATTTGCTATGTTGTGCTAATTTTCTGTGTACGGCAATAGAACAGCTTACCTTCTGAATGAAAGAAGAATCTTTTGTGGAGTGAATGGTTAGTGATGGAAATGTGTTGTACTTTAATGTGTGTTTGTTCTTTGTTATGTACTGCCTGTAGGAATTTAGTCTTACCGGATAGTTCATGAAGAACAAATAAACTTTAATTTACTTCACATATTCACATTTGATTCGTATTTAATACCGATAATCATGGATACTTCACCGGTATATTTATATGTATGTGAAGTATCTAACTTTAAAAAAGTTGTGAAAATCCAATACTATATAGAAACATAGAAGCTTTGTTCCTTGATGAATGAAAAATAATTTTTGTCCTCGTTAGGGTTTATTTCTAGAAAGAAATGAGATTAATATTGTTCGTATCTGCAGATTATAAGGAGTGTTTTTTGAAAATGATTTATAATTTTTATTTTGTTTAATAATATCCAAGAAGTACATATTTAATTTGGATTTGCAGAATTGCAATTCTCTACCAACCTCATTAATGACCACAATACAACTGAAAATGCAAATTCCTTGCAGATGACAGTCATTCGAAAATCAGTAGATCAACCCTAGAACTCCTTATATGATCAACACACCCTTATTCGTTTTTAAATGTTGATTAAAGACTGAACCTAGACTATTATCAAGATCCTTTAATGGCTGAATCTACACAATTATCAAAGCCCTTCAAGAATAACTATTTTTAGGTATGATTAAATCAACATAATAATTAAAAAAAATCAATCAATTAAAGAAGCAAACGAAAATAAGGATTATAGACCCCTATTCAAAGAAACTTAACTGCAATTTTAAAAGAAATGACCAATTATTATTAAGGAGCTCTAGTTCCAGTATAAGACAACAGACTATTACTGAATGCTCTAACCTGGAGAATCTCTTAAACTCTAGGCTAAAAGATATAGTATATTATATATTTCTAGAATGATCATGCCATGTGCATATTGCATTAGATACACTTATTGTAATTATGGATCATAGCTTCGGTTATGCTTCATGATTGATGGCTCTGGCCTGTTCTGAGATCTTGAACTGACAAATAGTCGATGTCCTGCAGTGAGATTGCAAAGCATCTTTCGCTTCCACCAGTTAAGCTCCACTGCAGCATGCTTGCTGAAGATGCCATCAAAGCGGCTGTTAAGGATTATGAAGCTAAGCGTGCTAAGGCAACTGCTACCGGAGAGGCAGCAACAGAAGAGACGGCAGCCACTGCATGATTTCTTTCGTGCACACAATGTTGACGAAGACAAGTGTTTGTTTGTTTGTTTATTCTGTTAATCAGTTACCAAACGAAGAATACACCTTAACTCAAGACATTTTGTCGGAGTTATTCAGCCAGTGTGTATTCACATTATGTGTAAAGTAAATATTTGAGACCCCGGTTATGATTTGTTATCTGCTCGGTGTGTATTCAGTAGTTCAATTATTAACTGTGTACGCATACAATAAAGCATATCGGAATTTTTGGAAGTTCCTCAATACAATTAAGCGAATAGCGTGATATTTTCTTAAATCGAGTTCATTGAGTCGCATGTTTTGTGTACTTTTTTTCGTGAATTTGTAATTAGATTTTGTTATCTTAAAATTAATATATGTGCGTCCTTGATTTAGTAGGGTAACTACCAAGAATACGAAGTGCTCAAGAGTAGAGGCGTGCTAATCACAAGAGACGCATCACATGAGGGTATGGAATTGTCCTTCCATGCATGGCAGAATCTCTTTTCTTTTTTTTTTCATTGTAGACAAATGAAAATTTATGGTAATTGTTAATGTGTAGTAGAATAAAGCATCTCATAAAGTACGAAAGTAGAATCAGATTCTGAAGCAACTCCGAGTTATGGTGTATATCAATAAAGACACACGGCCAATAAGGCGAGCACCATCCACCCTCAACAAATTTCAATTCTTCATAATTTATGTTTGTTTCATTCATAAAACCCTTTGTCCAGGAATGCTTTTGACGGAGGACGCGTAGCTTTGTAGAGGAAAAACTCTTAGACCTTAAAAAACCGATGCCTACGAACTAATGAGACTGACATTTATCGTTCTTAAAAATAACTGAGATTCCTGCAATTTCATGGACTGGTGTATTTGTTGTCAAATAGTATTTTAAAAAATGACAATGAGTGGTTGAGTCCAAAGCGAAGGAAAGGATTCATACAAATCCAGTTATCCAAGGAAAAACCAATGCCATGCATTTAACATCATGGTAGCAAACCAGGTTTCAAGGAAGGACACTGCACAGTGCAGTTGATGACTAGTGGAACTTTAAATGAGCAGTATCCTATAATAGGTGCAAAGTGAAGGTGGAATATCAATCATTCTCCAAAACGGCATACAAGAGGAAGCATTGAAAAACAGCATAAAAAAGTGATTACACAGTAGTGTTATAACATTACAACCTTATTGATCATCCTCAGGCTTGTAGTTCACTTAATTAGCCTTAGTGCGAACAGCCTCCAACAAAAAATCAGTGATAAAAGGCTCATAAGAGGGCAATTTTGCATAGCCGGGAAAGTAATTGATATCAATAACAAGGTACCTTGTTGGTTCCTTACTATCTCTGATCACATCAACGTTGAAAAGGTTAAGTCCCAAGGCCTCCCTCAACGCCTTCGCCAACTCATCCACCAGACACTGCGGCGGCATTTCAGCTTTCTCGACGGCGTCACCTTCCTCTTCGACGCCCAAGTTCGATACACGAGAAAACGGCAGCACCTCCCCCTTTAAAGTTCTCAGCCTCTCCTCCGATATAT